>NC_084734.1:26845253-27050253 GCF_033978785.1 Entelurus aequoreus
TAAAATTCTTGCATAAACATGACGCACCCATAAATTTGGTCCTTGTCTCGCTTCAGCGCGTCGTTGACGGCGCTGCCCATGCTGCCCGCCATGCTTCCCGCCATGATGCTATGCGGCGTGTGCGCTCCGTAGTGCTGCGTGGGGTGCGGCGGGGGCCCGTGGTTCAGGTGGTGCACCTGGGCCAGGGGCCGCGGGGCGTGCGGGTCCCCATACATGGAGGCGGGCACTCCGACTCCGTCCATCCCGCCTCCGTAATGAGACAACTCGTCGTACTGGCGGGAGTGGAAAGAATAACACAATAATAATAATATTAATAATATTGACAAAACAAGAAAAATAATAAGAAAAATAAGAATTATCCAAATGAATATTTGACTTACCCTTTGCGCCATAGCTGTGCGCAATTGCCAAGCGTGTCAATAAAAAAGGAAAATAAAAAAGCAGTGAAAATGTTAAAATCCCCAAAGTGCGCAATTCTATTCCATACAACAGTTGTACTCCCGTGGAAGAACGAAAAGCAGTCAGACGCGAGAAGGAAACATCTTCTGTCCTTAATTGGGGGAAAAAAAACTTGTTGATGGATTCCTTGCGCTTCTTCTCCGGAGGTTTAGAGCATCTTAAATGTTTCCTGGCGGAGGATCGGACTTCTGCTAATGTTGCTGCCGCGGGTCCTGCGACCTTCTCTGGGCGCAGATTGGCTGAGGGCTCCGCTTATAGGACGCGGAGGATGTGGAGAGTATGCTAATGAGGGCCTCATTCTACACGCTGATAGCCCTAAAACAATGACTGTTTCCGGTTGTCACTTTCAAAATAAGATACTGCCCCGACACTGCTTAATAGTGTGCTTTTCCGCCGCAAATGTGTGCTAAGCCTGGGTACAAGCCAACTGGTGGCACATGTGTCTTATTAAGAGTCCAAACTTCTGTATCAATCAAATTAAATGTTTTTGAATGCACAATTCAAATAAAAACACACATGTCAGCATTGTGTTACAGGTGACAGTATGTATTATTATTTGCATTGTTTATTGGTAATAGTATATTGCAACATTTTCTCCAGACATCAACAACTAATTTTAGATCGGGGGGCCACATGGAGGAAAATCTACTCCCAAGTGGGCCGGACTGGTAAAATCACGGCACGATAACTTAAAAATAAAGACAACTTCAGATTGCTGTTTTTTTTGTTTAAAAATAGAACAAGCACATTCTGAAAATGTACAAATCATAATGTCATTGTTGGGTTTTTTTACACTTACATGTTGCGGTTAATAGTATTCTATCTTTATTTGTCGTTATTTATACTTTCTGAATAAATTATGTGATAATGTTCATCGGTCAACTTATTGGTGTTAATTTTCAATCTTTCTATATAAAAAAATTATATCAAATCAAATCACAGGATGTTATTTATGTAGTTTGCTCATTTTCCTCGACTGGTGCACTAGCATCATGTGTTTTTTTGTTTTTTTTTACATATGTAGCATAATATACAAAGATACAAAGGATTGCTATTGTGACATCTGGTGGACACATTTAGAACAGCTGTTTCTTTCATTCAAAAATTTCGGCTCATTTTTATACTTAACAAACTCATCCCGCGGGCCGGATAAAACCTGTTCAGGCCCGCGGGCCGTACGTTTGACACCCTTGCATTACGCCCTTTGGCAACGATTTCAACTTTTAATATATTTACAACTGTCTTGTTTAACTTGAATAATGAACAGTATATACCTAATAGATAATGGTCCCATGAGGTTCGCATTTCGGACACAACTGCCATGAAGACAACTCTGTGCTAAGGCAGTGGTTCTCAAATGGGGGTACGCGTACCCCTGTGGGTACTTGAAGGTATGCCAAGGGGTACATCAGATTTGTTTTAAATGTCTGTCAAAAAGAACTGTGAAAAGAAATGCAACAATGCAATATTCAGTGTTGACAGCTAGATTTTTTGTGGACATGTTCCATAAATATTGATGTTAAAGATTTCTTTTTTTGTGAAGAAATGTTTAGAATTAAGTTCATGAATCCAGATGGATCTCTATTATAATCCCCAAAGAGGGCACTTTAAGTTGATGATTACTTCTATGTGTAGAAATCTTTATTTATAATTGAATCACTTGTTTATTTTTCAACAAGTTTTTAGTTATTTTTATATCTTTTTTTCCAAATAGTTCAAGAAAGACCACAACAATATTTTGCACTGTTATGCAATTTAATAAATCAGAAACTGATGACATAGTGCTGTATTTTACTTCTTTATCTCTTTTTTTCAACCAAAAATGCTTTGTTATGATTAGGGGATACTTGAATTAAAAAAATGTTCACAGGGGGTACATCACTGAAAAAAGGTTGAGAACCACTGTGCTAAGGTACAAGCCAACCGGTGGCACATGTGTCAAATTAAGAGTCCAAACTTCTGTATCATTCAAAATAAATGTTTTTGAATACAACATTCAAATAAAAACACACATGTCAGTATTGTGTTACTGGTGACAATATGTATTATTATTTTTATTATTTATTGGTAATAGTATATTGCAACGTTTTCTCCAGACATTACGCCAGGGGTTTCAAACTAATTTTAGATCCGGGGGCCACATGGAGGAAAATCTACTCCCAAGTGGGCCGGACTGGTAAAATCACGGCACGATAACTTAAAAATAAAGACAACTTCAGATTGTTGTTTTTTTGTTTAAAAATAGAACAAGCACATCCTGAAAATGTACAAATCATAACGTCGTTAGTTTTTTTTTTTAACTTACATGTTGCGGTTAATAGTATTCTATCTTTGTTTGTCGTTATTTATACTTTCTGAATAAATTATGTGATAATGTCCATCGGTCAACTCATTGGTGTTAATTTTCAATCTTTCTATATAAAAAAATAATATCAAATCAAATCACAAGATGTTATTTATGTAGTTTGCTCATTTTCATCGACTGGTGCACTAACATCATGTGGTTTATTTTTTTTACATATGTAGCATAACATACAAAGATACAAAGGATTGGTATTGCGACATCTAGTGGACACATTAGAACAGCTGTTTCTTTCATTAAAACATTTCTGCTCATTTTTATACTTAACAAACTCATCCCGCGGGCCGGACGAAACCTGTTTGCGGGCCTGATCCGGCCCACGGGCCGTACGTTTGATACCCCTGCATTACGCCCTTTGGCAACGATTTCAACTTTTAATATATTTACAACTGTCTTGTTTATTTTGAATAATGAACAGTATACACCTAATAGATAATGATCCCAGGTCCGCACTTCGGACACAACTGCCATGAAGACAACTTGTCTCAAATTAAGGGTCCAAACTTCTGTATCAATTAACTTAAATGTTTTTGAATACTCAAATAAGTTAAACATATTCAAAATAAAAACAATATGTATTATTATTTTCATGCTATATTGGTAATAGTATATTGCAACATTTTCTCCAGACATTATGCCCAATGGCAACTTTTAATATATTCACACATGTGTTGTTAAATTTGAATAATGCACAGTACGTCAGGGAGTGTTGGTGACAAACCCCAAGACGCAGAGATGGCAGGCTTAAAGCAGGGAAACATGATTTTAATGTCCAAAGGAAATGCAGGAAAACAGGAATCAAGGAGAACAAGATAGAGCAGTGTTTTTGAACCATTTTTGAGCCAAGGCACATTTTTTTCGTTGAAAAAATCCGGAGGCACACCACCAGCAGAAATCACTAAAAAATGAAACTCCGTAGACAATAAAAAGTCTTTGTCGCAATTGTTGGATATGAATTTAAACCATAACCAACCATGCATCACTATAGCTCTTGTCTCAAAGTAGGTGTACTGTCACATCTTGCCGTGACTTATTTTGAGTTTTTTGGTCTTTTCCCGTGCGTAGTGTTTTAGTTCTTGTTTTGCGCTCCTATTTTGATGGCTTGTCCTGTTTTGTTGGCATTTTCCTGTTGCAGTTTCATGTCTTCCGTTGAGCGCTATTCCCCGCACCTGCTTTGATTAAGCAATCAAGAATATTTTAGTTGTTGCTATCTTTTTTTGCGTGGACATTGTTGATTGCCATGTCATGTATCGATGTACTTTGTGGACGCCGTCTCTGCTCCACACGCTGTAAGTCTTTGCTGTCGTCCAGCATTCTGTTTTTGTTTACTTTGTAGCCAGTTCGGTTTTGCACAGCCTTACCTAAGCTTCAATGCATTTTTTTATGTGCACTCACCTTTTGTTTATTTTAGGTTTAAGCATTAAATACCTTTTTACCTGCACACTGCCTTCCGCTGTCATCTGCATGTTGTGATCACGACAAACCATCGTCGTCTCACACGATGTGTTCCCGACATCTACAACGCAATCAGCTTCCGGCTGCCACCTACTGATATGGAAGAGTATTACACGGTTACTCTGCCGATCTCCAGACAGCACAGACACTCAACAAAGACACATTTGCGGATTATAGTTACTGATTCGCAAAAAATATTTTTAACCCAATTAGGTGAAATTACATAATCTCTCGCGGCACGCTAGTGCACAGCGGTTCAAAGAGATAGAGGAACCAGGAGACAGCAAACAGCTAACAACACTCCAGCACTGACTGGAGGGCGAGGCAGGTATACATATTAGCCTGATTGGCAATTGCCACCAGGTGTGCCAGACTGCCAATCAGGGACAGGTGAGGGAAACAAGCGCTCAGGGAGACGTGCAGGAAAAGGAACCAAAATAAGAGCGCTGACAGGGAATAAAACATAAACACAGAGAAAAACCTGAACATAATCAAACTGTCAGTGACAAGCCTGACACAGTCTATACCAGGGGTCGGCAACCCGCGGCTCCGGAGCCGCATGCGGCTCCTTGACCACTCTGATGCGGCTCAGCTACATACATGTGGCTCCCATTACTTTCTTTAATTTGTGAAACTTGCCAAAATGGCTCTTTGAGTGGTAAAGGTTGCCGACCCCTGGTCTATACCTAATAAATAATGGTCTTACGTCCACACTGCCATGAAGACAACTGTCACTGTATTTATTTTGTGAAATAGTTTTTATGATAAATAGTACATCCTGTGAGCAGTCAGAATATTGACTTTTGGTCATCAGGTTTTTTTTGCTTTTGAAATAAGTAAAACTGTTTCATCGCACACCTATAATAAGACATTGTGAGGAAACATCTGCATCCTTCAGTGCCATGCCTTTCCACAGGAGTTGCTTTTATTTTGAAAATACATACATTAGTTCTGGTTGGTACTTTGCTACTTGACAACTGCTGCCTTCTTCTTGCAGGACTTCAAAGTGCACCCAATGAGGGCTGCTGACTTCCACAGCCTTTAAAAACATATCATATCACATTTATGAAGAACCTTTATTGTCATGATTATGTAGTTTATTGCATGGAAAGTCAAATGTGTCAAAAATTAAGTCTTATTAATGTTTGTTTTATTTTTCTATTAACGCTAAATGTAATACATTGTCAGTCGTTAATGGTTACACTGCCAACCCATCCACACAAATTAATACTGTTTTGATGTTAATATAATATGTTTTTGATATGTTTACTTAACACCTGCTTTCCGCTCTAAATGTATTTTATTTCTATTGTATTTGTTTGGTACTCAAATATGTCCACATGACCCAATGAATTCAAAGCATTCCAATAACAAAATAGTCAGTCCATTCAGGACACGACGGCTATCTATTGACAAATTCCCCCCAAAATACCAAATTTTTTGTAATTCGATTATTCCATGATGACATTCTCATTGAAAATGAACAGAATCAGAATCAGAATCAGAATTAGAATCGTTTTTATTGCCATTGTTTGAGAACGGGTTCACAAACTAGGAATTTTTCTTGGTGCAATCACGCAACATAAAACACATATAGATCTGGTAATAAAAAGAGCTGTAACTGAGCTATCAGATCTTCAAGATTCAAGATTCAAGATGCTTTATTATTGTCCATTCTTTAACATGTACAAGACACATAAGAACTGAAATGTCATTTTCGGCACAGTCCCACTAAGAGCAGACATACGTTACAGGGGGGCAAGACGAGACCGCCAACGGATCAGCCACTTACAGCGCTCCTTAAAAAAGGTGGGAAAAAGGTGATATTTGGAAAGGGGGGAAGAGTAAAAAAAAAATATCAGTCTAAGGCTGGACCCTCGGGAGGGGTCCAGACTGAGTCCAAGAAAAAACCTCACATAACATAGCACACATAAACATGATACATATAATCACAACAACTCGCAACAGAGGGGGGGATTTGGGGCCCTGGATGCCGGCTGCTGCTATAAAGCGCTACTCAGCCGTCCACAACTCCGAAGAGGAATAAAGCAGTGGTGGAGGCGTTGATTGGGGAAAGGGCGGGTGCGTGCATGTATGCCCAATTAACTTGGGTGAGATGCTGAAATGTTTTTGTGGACTGGGGCCGATCTCAAAGTTCGACACCAGGTGTTATTGAAAAAAAGGAAGGTCAAAAGCGTCCATCGTTGAGGAGTCCTCGGGGGAGTTTTTCAGAACAGCCTGTTCCTGCGTCAAGGCCATTCAAGGGAGTCAAATCATAGATTAGGATGTTGTTTTCTTCGAGCAGTCAAAACAATGACTTGCCTGTTCTGTGTCCATGCTGGTTCTCTCAAATTAAATTTAATTCTCTTTCTCAGCAAGCTTCTCCATGATGAGATCCATTTTGCGATTCAGATCAGAAATCGCCACAGTCTGTGTTCTCACATCCCGACCCAATCCTTCCATTGCGACGAACAGCCTTTGGGCTCCTTGAGTGGCTGCCATCGTCTTCCGAATTTGACGATACACCAGAGCAATGCCCAGCCCAATCAGCACGTGCCCCACGATCACGGTTCCAAATAGGTAGATGTCTTCCACTTCCTCGATGGAAAGGACAGAGAGGCACATGATTCTCCATTTATCCCAGGAGTCTCTCACGTACCCCGCAGCAATGGTTCCATCAGGGCAGCCAGGCTCCCCCGAACCTCTTTTCCTTGTCGAAAAGACTTTGTCAATTGCGTCGAGAGTCCAGCTGATCATATCCATGTTTGATGTTTAGATTTGAGGACAGCGCAAAGAAAGAGGCTATCAGATCCTGTTATAGACTTAGAAAGGAATTCAAAGGAGCTACTGTTAGGAGTTATTGTTCATGTGCCTGATGGCCGAGGGGAAAAAACTGTTCAGGTGGCGGGAGGTGTGGGTCTGGATGGACCGTAGTCTCCTGCCTGAGAAGAGAGGGGAGAATAGTTTTTGTCCAGGGTGAGAAGAGTCAGCTGTGATACGACCCACACGCCTCCTGGTCCTGGAGGAGAACAGGTCCTGGAGGGATGGGAGCTTGCAGCCAATCACCTTCTCAGCAGCACGTACGATGCGCTGCAGTCTATGCTTATCCTGGACTGTGGCGCCGGGGAACCACATGGTGATGGAGGAGGTGAGGATGGACTCGATGATGGCTGAGTAAAACTGCACCAGCATCTCGGTCGGCACCTTAAGTTTCCTCAGCTGCCGCAGGAAGTACATCCTCTGCTGGGCCTTCTTGATGAGGGAGCTGATGGTCGGCTCCCACATGAGGTCCTGGGTGATGGTGGTGCCCAAGAAACGGTAGGAGTCCACAATGGAGACGGGGGTGGGAGACAGCAATCGAACAATGAACAATTCCAGATTTTTCAAACTCGTCATAAACATTCAGCTCACTGATAACATTCATATTTGCCACATTGGAAAAAATCCCACTTTTCCACACATTTCAGATGATCCAAACACAAATTCTCTTTCGATATTCATTCTAGCACTAAAAATGTTCTGGATAACAATTTTTCCAGCCCCAGAAATCTAACTTTTTCATGTATCCGCAGATAGGAGTTGAGTTCAATTTTAGTTATTTGGCATTCACACACAATTTCCCACAAAAACTACAGTACAGGCCAAAAGTTTGGACACACCTGCTCCTTTCAATGTGTTTTCTTTGTTTTCATGACTATTTACACTGTATATTGTCACTGAAGGCATCAAAACCATGAATGGACACATGTGGAGTTAAAAAAAGGTGAAATAACTGAAAACATGTTTTATATTCTAGTTTCTTCAAAATAGCCACCCTTTTCTCTGATTACTGCTTTGCACACTCTTGGCATTCTCTTGATGAGCTTTAAGAGGTAGTCACCTGAAAGGGTTTTCACTTCACGGGTGTCATAGTTTTGATGCCTTCAGGGACAATCTACAATGTAAATAGTCATGAAAATAAAGAAAACGCATTGAAATGAGAAGGTGTGTCCAAACTTTTGGCCTGTACTGTATGTTTTGATAATGCAATAGAAAATTGTCAGCGCTCAAGAAGCAAAATTAAGCAAAAAAAACAAATCAGAGCAAATTAAGGGTTGGATAACAATAATAATGACAATTATTATTATTATTATTATATAAATATTATATTATTATATTTTATTATAATATATAATACTACTATTAATACAATAATAATAATTAACTAGATGACGCAATTCCTGAAGGAATTGCGTGTGAATGCTCCAATGCTGAAGTTGAACTGAAATGCTGGAATTTTTTTAGAATTCTTGAAGTAGAGCACACAATTTTGAAAAGGCTGAATATTTTTAAGTTGGAACAGTTTGAATCAGATGAAAAATGTGGGAGTAGTGGAACTTTGAAGAAGGTCCCATTTCCCAAAATTTTGGGATATTATAGAAAAGCGGGAAAAAAAATTTAAAATGGTAGAAAACTTGAATGGTCTGAATGAGTTGAAATGGTTGGTGTTGGAATATTTCAAATCAGGTGAGAAATGTTGAAGTAGTAACATGTGGAATTGAGATATGGTATTAAGGAATTCCTAGAATTTCGGGAAAACCGGGAATTTTTCCAGTTCAAAAAACATCTCAGTTTTTTTATCCTAATTAAGAGGAATGTTTTGACGGTGGAACGGTTGAAGTGGGTTGAAAATTGTGGGAGGAGTAGTCGCCATAAAAAAGGGTGTAAATAGGGCTTTGGAAAACTAGGAATTCTGGAAAATCCTAGAATTGTTTTGAACTTTGAAAAAGAGTAGTTAGAATTTCCAAGATGGTGGAATGTGTTGAAGGTAGAATGGTTTGAATCGGTTGAAAAATGTGGAAATGGTGAATGTTTGAAAAATGGCTAATTCATTTTAAATGGAAAAAATCTCTCGTAAAACCAGGAATTCTTGGAAATCTGGGAATTTTTGGAATTTGTCAAGGGAAAGCCCGCGATTCCCGAATAGGCTGAACAGTTCGGGTGAATTGGGTGAAACATGTGGAAGGTAAAACGCACCAAAATCTGGAGATGAAGAAGAAGTTGAATAATAATTGGAGCATTCACACAATGATAAATAGATGAATTTTGGTGTGAAAAAGCATATGTGTGAATGCTTTGGAGCATATATAACAAACGCTTTTCAAGTCACTTAAAGAGCCACATTAAAAAGTAAAAACAGAGCAATCAAACAGCATTAAACATTAAAAATTTCTGAAAAAGTGAGTCTTCAGTAGGTTTTTGAAGGTCCAGAGCTTTGTCTTGCAGGGAAAGAACAGCTAGTTGGCCTCCCAAGGTGCAAGATTTTAAGTTAAGTTAAAAGTACCAATGATTGTCACACACACTAGATGTGGTGAAATTTGTCCTCTGCATTTGACCCATCCCCTTGTTCACCCCCTGGGAGGTGAGGGGAGCAGTGGGCAGCAGCTGAGCCACGCCCGGGAATAATTCTTGGTGATTTAACCCCCAATTCCAACCCTTGATGCTGAGTGCCAAGCAGGGAGGTAATGGGTCCCATTTTTCTTTGGTATGACTCGGCCGGGGTTTGAACTCACAACCTACCGATCTCAGGGCGGACACTCTAACCACTAGGCCACTGAGGGAGACTAACGCATGAGTAGATCTGAGAGGTATAGGAGAGGGCCGTAATATGGAGGGCTTGCTGAGGGAGCCAGTGGAGGGTCTGTGGTCCAGGTAGCAGGTGCATGTCAGGATGCGAGCGGCAGAGTTTTGTATATTCTGGAGATTATTAAATGTTTTGGAGGGCGTGCCGTATAGAGCACTATTGGGATAGTTAATTGTGGATGTGATGAGGGTTTCAGCCGCAGTGAAGGAGAGGGACTATCTAATTCTGTGTTGTACTTATGATGCATGGGGACTCATTTGCCGGGCGCACACAACTATGCTGAAATAATATGTATCCTCTTCTAACTTGGGTGATTAATGAGATTAGTCAAAAATAAAATGTTTTGTTCCAAATGATGCTACTTTTGTACAATGTAAACCACATGATATTAGTACATTGGTTGAGTAAAATGAGTAAATTCCATTAACATCCTGTAATTTTGATAATTATTTCATCTTCTGATAGAATAAAAAATAACACCAATGAGAGCACACACAAACTCTGCCACACTCAATTCCACCTCCAAACGTGTATTTGACTGATGAACATTATCACATTATTAATTCAAAAAGCACAAATAACAACAGATGAAGAAAGAATACTATTAACTGCAACATGTAAGTGTAAGCAAAACAACATGATGATTTGTTCATTTTCAGAATGTCCTTGGTCTATTTTTAAACAAAGAAAACAATCTGGAGTTTTCTTTATTTTGAAGTTATCATGCCAGGATTTTAGAGTTTTTGTGCTGCTGTCACGACACACTGCAGTGGCCTTCTTACTGGGCTGCCTTAGGACCCTATTCTCCCGTCTGTGCTTAAGTTTTTTGTTTTTTTGTATGCGTGTGAAGTTAAGCATGTTTCTCTTATTGGTATTCTTGTATTCCCCTATCCAGCCTGCGGACAAGACCAAAGGTGCTTACGTCTGGAATGAAGGCAGGCTCATTTCTATTGAGACAGACCTTGCCATGACTCCATTTATTTTGGTTGAGAGTTGAGTTTTACTAACACTTGTGAATATAATTAAAATCTATGAAAGATATAACACTTTATCAATCCAAGCAATGCTTGTCATGTGAACGTGTTGTCATGGTGATGTAGTGTGTATTTGCGCGCTACAAAAGCTTCTTCTTCCTGGCTCAATGTGAATTATAATAAATAGGGGGGTAGTAGAGATCATAAATAGTGCGATCACCCCGTCCTTGGCCAGGTGGTTTCTTCTGAAAACCCAATCCGTTATGATTCCTCTGCACATGCAAGATGCTTTCAGATTAGGTCATGTATGCACTGATCTCTGACACACTGCTCAGGTGTGTTTCAAGGGCGCAGGGGCCAGCTCTCCCTATTGCTAGCAAACTAATAAGAAAGCCTAGAAACGGACAGACCACCCCACGCCGACCTACGCACAGATGATGACTACGAATGAGCGAAAATAAACTGGAAATCCTTGAAATGAAAAACCAAGTATTACACAACAATATTGGGGACCTCTCCAACCTCTGCTCAGAGAAGAAGCCATCGATTGTCATCTTGGTAGAGACATTCTTGGACTCCACCATTCCAGACGGGGCAGATGAGATAGAGATTCCTGGCTACTCAGTCAGCTGTTGCAGAGATCGCACTGGGGGTCCGGAGGCGGTTTAGCAATTTACTGTCTCGAAGGTGTATCCATCTACCACAATCCATCCCAAGACCCTAAAGACTTTGAGCTTATGTGTTTCACTGTTGCACTGAAGATCAGGATGCTGCTAACAGGTACTGTTTACTGGCCCCCAAGTACCTCCAATGAAGTCTTAGACTACCTCGACAGAAACACCTTCTCTGTGAGGGACGAGTCCGGAGCCCAGTCTGTGATGCTCATTGGCGACTTCAATGTACACCACAAAGAGTGACTGGGGAGCAATGACATGGATGCTGCTGGACGACGAACCCTGCAACTTGCCAACTCTCTGAGACTGGAGCAGATTGTCACTGAACCAACAAACAACATTCTAGATTTGGTTAAATCAGGCACTCCAGCAACTACAAAGACCCTTGCAAATGTTGGCTCCTCGGACCATAACCCTGTACATTTCCAGCTTAAACTACCAATCTTCAGAGATATAAGCCATACAAGCGCAGAGACTGGAGATATGACAAAGCTCAGGTCTGGAAAATGAGAGAGTACCTAACATCCATGAACTGGTCCAGTGTCTTCAAGGAACATGATCCTGAAACAATCTGCACCACTCTCACTATCCTATTGCAAGACGTCATGGCTGCATTCATACCAAGCAGGATCATAACCAGAAAGCCTGGGGATAAATCTTGGTTTGACGAGCATTGCAGAAGAGTAGCAAAGAAAAAGTGACGGCTCTACCGCAAAATGCGGACATCCAACGACCTGGCATCAAAGCAAAAGTTTCTGGAAGCAAGGGCAGTGTTCAATAAAACTGAGAAACGAACAGAGACAATACAACAACAAGCTAAAAAAAAAGATCTATCGGACACACTCAGCTCGAATAAATGGTGGGGCATTGTGAATTCACTCTGCGGGAGAAGTGGCTCTACGGACATACCCGACATTAAACATCAGGATATCCCCCATATCTAAATAGAAAATAGTTGGAGAAAATAGTTTATGAACAGGTCGATAGTTACCTTGCCACTAATAAACTCATGTACAAATACTGCGGCATGGTCATGCTGGACCTTCAGAAGGCCTTTGACACCGTTAACTACGCTATACTGATGGATAAGCTCAGAGCAATCGGATTTAACAAAACCTCATGGAGCTGGATGCAATCTTACTTGGAGGGGAGGGGCCAGGTGGTAGAGGTGAACGGCACCGTGTCGTCCCCCCCTCTCCGTGAGCTGTGGAGTCCCCAAGGCAGTATATTGGGACCTTTACTGTTCCTAATATACATAAACGACATGTCATCGGCATGCGACTGTGAATTGTTTTTGTTTGCGGATGACTCTGCCCTGCTGGTATCCGGCAAGGACAAGTCACAGGTGGAAAAAATCCTCAGTGCTGAGCTCTGTAGAACTTGCACCTGGCTCGCTGACAACAAGCTATCCATACACTTGGGTAAAACAGAATCCATCCTGTTTGGGTCCCACATCAACCTTAAGAAAGTCAATGACTTCACCATAAAAGTGGGTGACATTGTTATCACCAGGAAAGATGAGGTCACCTACCTAGGTTCCATTCTAGAGGCTAACCTTTCCTGTGATAAAATGGCAACCAAGGTAATCAGAAAGGTTAACCAACGAACGAGATTTCTCTACAGAATCTCCTCTCCGGTCAACAAAAGCACCTTGAGGATTCTGGCGGGAACTCTCGTTCAACCCTTTTTCGAATATGCATGCACCTCCTGGCACCCTAGCACCTCCAAAACCCTCAAATCTAAACTCCAAACATCTCAGAACAAGCTAGTCAGGTTACTTCTAGACCTCCACCCCACCTCCCACCTCACTCCTACCCACTTCTCTAAAGTAGGCTGGCTCAAGGTGGAGGACAGAGTTAAACAACTTGCACTGAGCCTAGTCTATAAAATCCACTACACCTCCCTGATACCGAAGTACATGTCAAACTACTTCCTTAACGTAAATGACCGCCATAACCACAACACCAGGTGCAGCTCCACTAACCACGTTTTACAGAGACTGAGACTCACAAAGGAATCTAAAATGAACATTTAAGACTCACAATGAACACATAAATCAAAAGTCATCTGCAGTAAAGAGGTGAGTTTTAAGGTGTGCTCTAAAAGAGTCTAGAGTGGTGGCGGGCTTCATATTCAGAGGGAGCTTATTCCATAGCCTAGGTGCCATCACTGAGAAAGCACAGTCTCCCTTTGTCACTAGGTTTGACCGTGGGACCTTCAGGGTCATCTGGTTGTCAGATCTAAGGCAACGACCAAACCTGGAGCTTGTAGGTTGGTCCAGGAGATCTTTGATGTAAGCTGGGGTGAGACCATTGAGCGCTTTGAATACATACGTGAGGATCTTAAATTTCACTCTGCGCTTCACTGGGAGCCAGTGAAGGGAGGAGAGGATGGGAGAAATATGTTCCCTCCTTTTTGTGCCTGTCACCAGCCTGGCAGCTGCATTTTGTACTGGCTGCATTCTATGGATGGTTTTGTCGGTGACCCCGGCATTGTAATAGTCCAGTCTGGAGAAGATGAGCATCAACACGACCCTCCGTAGGTCACTGGGGGAGAGGAAAGACTTGATCTTGGCTATTGTGCGCAGTTGGAAAAAACAGGATTTCACCACAGATTTCACTTGCTTGTCAAACTTGAGATCTGGGTCGAATATGACCCCAAGGTTTTTGATGTGGGGTTTTTCAAGAGTGGCAAAACTTCCCAAATTCTTTCTGATCTGACTGACCGAGGTGGAGTTGCCGAACAGAAGAATTTCACTCTTGGTGCCATTGAGCTACAGGAAGCTTTGTGACATCCACTCCTTTATGTCCCCGCAAGCAGTCTTTCAAAAAGTCCAGCCCAGAGGGATCGTCTGTCTTGAGTGGAAGATAAATTTGAGTATCGTCAGCGTAGCAGTGAAAGGAAATTTTATGGCGATGAATGACTTGGGTTGTTTCTTGACCAATGGAAAACTGCAAGAGTAATCCAAATTCACAAAAGGGACTCTAAAGCAGATCCATCCAAGTACCGTCCCATATCCCTCCTGCTCAGCATTATTAGTAAAGTGATGGAACCCTCTGTCCACAAACAGCTACAGAGATATCTCCTACGCCATGACCTTATCTCCAATAAACAATATGGTTTCAGACCAAACCACAGCACAACAGACCTCCTTACAGTTTTTTCACAGACATGGAACAACATCCTCGACAAAAGTGGCGAAGTGTACACTGTTACACTGGACATTAAGGGTACATTCGACCAGGTTTGGCACAATGGCCTTTGTGTTAAGCTCACCTCAAAGGGCGTAACTGGAAGACTGCATGTCTGGCTACAGAACTACCTTCAAGGAAGAACCATCAAGGTTGTGCTCTCTGTTCAATCTTCACTTCCACTTCCCATCAAGGCATCTGTACCCTGCAGGGATCAATTCTCGGCCCATTACTATTGTCCATTTTCATAGATGATGTGGAACAGTGTGAGAACACTATATTCCTGTATGTGGATGACTCCACCATCTTCGCCCCTACAACAACATTAAATGGACTTGAGGTAGTTGCATCGCTAAACAAAGACCTGGAGGACATTCGAAAGTGGGCTGACACCTGGAAGGTCACTTTTGAGCCCAACAAGTGCAAGGCTATTATCCTGTCCAGGAAGAGGAATCCATCCCACCTAGATCTCTTCTTCGGGGCCACTAAAATCGGGCTCTTTGAGCAGATAGAGGTTCTGGGTCTTTGTATTGACTCCAAACTAACATGGACCGGCCACCTGTCCAACATCTGCAAACATGCTGGTCAACGTCTCAGAGCGCTACGTAAGCTGGCCAACAAGCTTGTTGCCACAGGCAGAGCCAACATCTACAAGAGCCAGATGAATGAGTGAATGAATGAATGAATGAATGAATGAATGATCTTTATTGTCATTGTGCATGTACAGGTACAGGTCCAACGAAATTTAGGTTGCTTCCCTAAGGTGCTTTGCTTTTTTTTTTTAAAAAGAAGAAACCACACAATATGGGGCGGTATAGCTCGGTTGGTAGAGCGGCCGTGCCAGCAACTTAAGGGTTGCAGGTTCGATCCCCGCTTCCGCCACCCTAGTTACTGTCGTTGTGTCCTTAGGCAAGACACTTTACCCACCTGCCCCCAGTGCCACCCACACTGCTTTAAATGTAACTTAGATATTGGGTTTCACTATGTAAAGTGCTTTGAGTCACTAGAGAAAAGCGCTATATAAATATAATTCACTTCACTTCACTTCACAATATACAAAAACAACACAATATACACAATATGCCATATGGCCTAAGACCACTCTAAGAGGCAATGTAAAAAAAACGAGACAGTAAAATGTATAAAGTGACTAGTGAACTGACGAGAGAGGAGTAATGCTGGTTCCCAGTGTGCTGAGGGGGTGGGAGTCAGCATTTCCTACCTCCTATGCTGTGCAGGCATTTTATTTTGGATTAAAATATGTAAATAAATATGATAAATATTGTCCAGTTGGCGTGTAATCGCTGATTGCACAGTCCCGGATCGTGATTGACCGGTGGCATGAGTTTTTATTTTTTTATTTTTACATTCCAGCTGCGTTTAGGGCAGTTATGGCCCGGGGGTAGAAACTGTTCTTGAGTCTATTTGTGCGGGTTCGCATGGTTCTGAAACGTCTGCCGGAAGGCAGCCGATCGAAGTGGCTGTTGCCGGGGTGGGATGGGTCCTTGAGTATGTTGGCTGCCTTCTTCAGGCAGCGGGAGTTGTACAGTTCTTCCAGGGAGGGGAGGGGGCACCCGATGATTTTTTGGGCCGATTTGACGACCCTCTGGAGAGCTTTCCTCTCTGCTGCTGTGCAGCTGCAGAACCATATGCAGATGCAGTATGTGAGGATGCTCTCCACAGTACAGCGGTAGAAGGACACCAGTAGATCCTGTCTCAGGTGGAGATTCCTGAGTACTCTCAAGAAGTAGAGCCTCTGCTGTGCCCTCTTGACGATAGCCGTGGTGTTGGTCCTCCAGGACAGGTCCTCCTCCAGGTGAACTCCCAGGAAGCGTAAGGATGAGACTCTTTCCACACAGCCCCCGTCGATGTACAGGGGCTGTATGGTAGTTTTTCTCCTCCTGCTGTCCAAGATCCCTTCCTGGGTCTTGAGCTGGTTCAGCTTCAGGTTGTTCGCCCTGCTCAACACTGCCAGCTGCTCCACCTCGTCCTGGTATGCCGTCTCGTCGACCCCAGAGATGCAGCCCACCACCGTTGTGTCATCGGCAAACTTTATGATGTGATTGCCGGGGTGGGTGGCTGTGAAGTCGTGGGTGTAGAGTGAGTAGAGCAGGGGCCCAGCACGCAGCCCTGAGGTGAGCCGGTGCTGAGGCTGAGGGCTGTGGAGGTGTGGGTACCCATCCTCACCCTCTGACGGCGGTCAGTCAGGAAGTCTTTAATCCAGTCTCCAGATCAGGAGCATTATGGAGTACTCTTGCTTAGCCTGGATGAATGCCGCTCAAACCACTGTCGGGCAGCTCGACATCATCCAAAAAAAGGCTCTAAAAATCATTGGTGTTGAGTTTTCTCTACAGCAGTTCGTCATTAGCAAGCTGTGTCATCGATGAGCAGTTGCAGCAACAACTGCCCTTTATAAAATGCATACCCCCAGCTGTCCTGCGGATTTTAAAGCATTGCTACCCCCAGCCCACATCTCAGGTCGTTAGGTTAATACCAAGCCATGGCCTGGAAATCCCAAAGTCAAGCGCCAAATGCTTCGACAGGAGCTTTCTCCACTCTGCTATTACAATATGGAACAGTTCCCCCCTGTGGTTGTTGGAGACATTACATCAAGCAGTATTCATGCCTTGAAGAAGAGGCTAAACAAACACCTCCTCAGTTTGTGACTGTAATCCCTTAAAGCTCAAGGACTTTTAATCAACAAACATATAATTCACATATACCTCTGAGTAGAGGCAGATCAGTGATAGGTTCTTTGAATGTATTTTCTTAAACCTGTATCTGCAGAAGCGTGATAAAAAAAAGTGTTTACTTGTTATTATAGACACTCATGGTATTTGTGATGGTAAGATTACTGTTTAGTACAAATGTTTATGAAGCTGTGACAGCTGTTTGTGTGTGTGTGTGTGTGTGTGTGTGTGTGTGTGTGTGTGTGTGTGTGTGTGTGTGTGTGTGTGTGTGTGTGTGTGTGTTTGTCTGTGTTTGTGTGTCTCTCAAAAAACAATCAAATCATTTGATGGACGCTACATTATTTATGTATTTTTATTAAATAGTCGCACAGTTCAATAATAATGGTCCAGATGCAGTGATTGTTAGTACCAGGATGTCCAAACACGGCTGATTGTTACGAGGGACCAGAGCACATATGCCATTTTGTAATGCATAAATAAACGTAAATAAAAGTTTACTTACAATGGAGCCAATGGGCGCTATGACGTCATTGCGTCAATTCAGAATCAGAATCAGAATCAGAATCAGAATCGTTTTATTGCCATTGTTTGAGAACGGGTTCACAAACTAGGAATTTTTCTTGGTGCAAACGTGCGACATAAAACACATATAACACATATTTGGTATAAAAAGAGCTGTGACTGAGCTATCAGATAGACTTAGAAGGGATTCAAGGAATTCAAGGAGCTGCTGTTAGGAGTTATTGTTCATTTGCCTGATGGCCGAGGGGAAAAAACTGTTCAGGTGGCGGGAGGTGTGGGTCTGGATGGAGCGTAGTCTCCTGCCTGAGGGGAGAGGGGAGAATAGTGTGTGTCCAGGGTGAGAAGAGTCAGCTGTGATCCGACCCACATGCCTCCTGGTCCTGGAGGAGAACAAGTCCTGGAGGGATGGGAGCTTGCAGCCAATCACCTTCTCAGCAGCACGTACGATGCGCTGCAGTCTATTCTTATCCTGGACTGTGGCGCCGGGGAACCACACTGTGATGGAGGAGGTCAGGATGGACTCTATGATGGCTGAGTTTATTCCTACCATAAAACCCAGTAAATAACATCCAAAAAAGCGGCAACAATCCTCCATCTACATTTTATGATCTAAATAATACCAAGTAATAGTAATAGTAATTGTTATTATAAGCTCTAACATTAAGGACCTACATTTTGCGGCACATTGATCAGAGAAAGTCAACTTCCCTATGCTGCTGCATTCACATCATGAGCTGGTGAGCTGGTGAGCTGCTTCTCGCCTCGGAGCTTGTGAAAGTTTATTCTTGATTATATCACCTTGATAGTAAAATGATATGGACATAAACTGAGAAGTTGGTCAACTTTGACAGCCATTTTAGACCCGCAGAAAAACACGCAAAAGATGGATTTGCACCCACCCACCTTTTTTTTAACCCTTCACAAGGATGATGATTCATTCTTCATGTAAAAGAGAATATATCAACATCTTAACAGTCAGCATCCTAGTGATAGAAGACATTGTACAGTAAGTAATGTTTTAAATATGTTTGTTGGCTCTCATGAAGTCAGCAGTGAGTAGTAATCAGTGCTGTTGTCGAAGGAAAAAGCGAACGACATGATGCGTCTATGAAATTAATGAGCAAAATACGTAAATATTACATGTTATTATGAATGTGCTTGTTACTACATCACATAAATACTTACAGTGGGTACATAACATGAGATGGAGATATTTAGAGGGTTTTTTTTTAGAGTGCTTTACAAGAGAAAAACAGCCACTCCCATTAGGCCCCTTTCCAGAGCAGGAACTTTCCCACTTACTCGGGTAAATAAAGTTCCCACTGTGTTTCCAATAAAAACTACCCAGGTAGTTCTTCAGGAACTATTTTTGGTTCCTGCTAGCTATGTGGGACTTTTGGAAGGTTCCTTTTGAGGGGCGGGCTGTGTTGTCCAGCGCTCATTGGTTTTTCAAACACACGGGCGCCATTGCGGAGAATTTGCCATAACTTTTCGTATATTTATACATATCGTATTTGCTGATGCTCTTCTGTGGTTGTGGTTGTTATTGTTTTGTTTAAAAGTATAAATCCGGTGTGAGAACCTCTGGAATTGATCTCCTGCTGGTGCCCACATTCAGGACAAAATACGGTCAGGCTGTGTTTCAGTTTGCCATCCATCCATCCATTTTCTACCACTTGTCCCTTACGGGGTCGCGGGGGTTGCTGGAGCCTATCTCAGCTGCATTTGGGCAGAAGCCAGTGTACACCCTGGACAGGTCGCCACCTCACCACAGATAGACAGATAACATTCACACTCACACACTAGGAACCATTTAGTGTTGCCAATCAACCTATCCCCAGGTGCATGATTTTGGAGGTGGGAGGAAGCCGGAGTACCCGGAGGGAACCCACGCAATCACGGGGAGAACATGCAAACTCCACATAGAAAGACCCCGAGCCCGGGATCGAACCCAGGACCTTTTTATTGTGAGGCACAGGCACTAACCCCTGTTCCACCTTGCTGCCCTGTTTCAGTTTTATGCAGTTAAATTCCTGTCAATGAGAAAGGACGCAAAGAAAAAAAGCTCCGCTTCTGCTACCGGAGTTTTTGTTAAGTCTGAAGATTTTGACCACTGATTTGACCACTGATTTGCGATCACAGCCACAGGAGAGTCACCTGGCATCTTAGATCTGATTTTGGTCAGTTGAGAGGCACTGATACGCTGAAATAAGGCGAGTGGAAGAGCCGTTAGCCTCAAGCCAAAGGCGCCTCCTGCAGTTCAAAGCGGTTGCCTAGCAACCAAAAGTTACGGCGAGTTTACAGCTGTTTTAAAGTGATCCCGACGTCGCAGAGTGATATAAGTTGACAGGCTGACACCTCAAATTGATCTCTGAACGGCGCAAGGTACGAAATTGTTGAAAAAACAAGATAAAAGTGCCTCAAGTCGCTAAAGAAGTAACTGCCCTTAAGACATAAGAGGCACTGACGTCAGTGACTGCCGCGATGCCAAAAGTTAAAGGATTGACTGGAAAGACTGATTTGAAGCTGGGCACAGGACATGATGGGATTCAAGAAGGGATACTACAAAATATACTCCAGGAATTTAAAGAAGAAATGATAGAAAAATTGGAAGAATTGATGGATGGATGGAAAGAGGATATGAAAGAAATGAAAGAAGAAATTAAAGAAATGAAAAAAGAGAACAACTCCAGAAATAGAGAAGCCACTGAAATGAGCAAACAAATGAAGATCCTTCAAGAAGACAACAACATGCTGAGGAACATCATAGATGAAATGGATCAGGATAAACGAATGAATGATATCATTGTGACAGGGCACCGAATTAAACCTAGATCCTATGCGAAAGCTGTGAATAATGAAGGTGAACCAGATTAAATGGATATGGTCTCAGCAGAACAGCAAGTGGTCAACTTTCTGCAATCAAAAGAAATTGAAATTGACATTAATACCATCGAAACATGCATCCCACTGAACGGAAGAAACAACAACGCCACTCCAGTCGTGTTCGTGAAACTCGTAAACAGAAAATCTAAAATGGCATTGCTGAGACAGGGAAAGAAGCTGAAGGGAACAAATGTGTACATGAATGAGCATCTCACAAAACGTAATGCTGGAATCGCCAAGAAAGCACGCGACTTGAGAAGGCAGGGAAAAATCCAGGGAACTTGGAGCGCCAACTGTAAAATCTACATCAAGCTGAATGGAAGTCCAGAAGCAAGAGTAATTGTTGTCCATGACATCAAGGACCTGGACAATTTTTAAAGTTTACACAGCTACCACAACAACGATGATAATGGACTCTGACAGAAAACAAGCACCTAAATTCAGCATCGGCACTACTATGTTCCAAGGGACGACTAAACAGGAGGACCTAGATTCAGGATTGCATCCACCTACACTTATAGAGATTATTGAAACAACATCAAAGTTTGTTGAACAAGAAAATATGGAACTAAAAAATTTCTGCAACAAAGATCACAAAAACCAGGATTTGGAAAATGATATAGATCCAGATACAAATTTTTTCTCCCACATCAGTAATAGTTGTTTTTATTATACAGATGATCAATATAATAGCAACATTGAATGTGATAACAAATTGTCAATTATTTATTTTAATAGTAGAAGCTTGTATGCAAATTACAACAACATTAAGAACTTTTTGGAACACATCAACGAACCCTTCAAAGTGATAGCTGTCACAGAAACATGGATTGATGATAAAAAAGGAATATATTTTGATCTGGAGGGATATGAACTAAACTACATCAACAGAACCAACAAAAATGGAGGAGGAGTAGCTGTGTACATGATGAAGAACCTGAACTACAAAGTGGTAAAAAACATGTCATTTGCCATAGATAATATCTTAGAATGTATAACCATTGAAATATGTCAGGAAAAAAGCAAAAACATATTCATCAGTTGTATATATAGATCACCTGAGTCAAGTATAGAAACATTTGAAGAATGGATCAAGGCAATTTACATGGACAATGGTCAAAGAATAATGTTCTTATGTGGTGACTTTAATATTGACTTATTGAACCCCAACAAGCAAAAGTCTATTGATGACTTCATTGATACAATGTACAGCATCAGTCTATATCCTAAAATCACAAAGCCAAGCAGAATCACAGGACACTGTGCCACGCTTATTGATAATATTTTTACCAATGATTTTGATAATAACACTACAAGTGGTCTACTTATAAGCGACGTTAGTGATCATCTGCCAGTTTTTACAATATACGATGGAAACTACAAGAAGAACATGGAAGACAAAAGGACATTTCGAAGACTATGCACAGAGAAGAGGATGACTGCCTTCAAAATTGAGCTACAAAAGCAAGATTGGGACAATGTGTATAATGAAAAAGAGGTTGATGAAGCATATGAACATTTCTTAAACAAGTTCATAATACTTTATGACAAACATTGTCCATGGATACAACTCAGTAACAAGCAGAGAAAGAATAACCAACCATGGATGACAAAAGGATTAAAAAATGCTTGTAAGAAGAAGAATACACTATATAGAAAATGTATAGCACAAAGAACTATAGAGGCAGAAATTAAGTACAAAAAGTATAAAAACAGGTTAACAGACATACTACGATCATGTAGAAAAGAATATTACAGTGAATTATTGGACAGGAACAAAAATAATATGAGAGCAACATGGGGCATCCTCAATAGCATTATTAAAAATGGAACTAAGAGGGACTACCCTCAATACTTTTTAGATGAGAATAAAAAAAATGACAACATAAAGGAAGTAGTTGAAAGCTTCAATAATTATTTTGTAAATATTGGACCAAAATTGGAAGAAAGGATTCCAGACCCAGTTCCAATTGAGGACTATAATGATACCATAGAGCGAAATCCCAACTCCATGTTCCTCAGTAATGTGACACAGGAGGAAATAGTTACAATCGTGAAAAAATGTAAATCTAAGACTTCAACTGATTGTAACGGAATTGATATGGAAACGATAAAAAAGGTTATTGAAGAGATCCCAGGACCATTAATGTATATTAGTAACATATCATTTCAAACAGGTACATTTCCAAACAAAATGAAAATAGCTAAAGTTGCACCAATTTATAAGACTGGAGACAAACATCAATTTACAAATTATAGACCTGTTTCTCTACTTCCACAATTTTCTAAAATCATTGAAAAACTGTTCAATAACAGATTAGAAAGTTTCATGAATAAAAATAGAATACTCGAAGAGAACCAATATGGATACAGAGCTAATGTTTCAACTTCAATGGCTTTAATTGAAATTACAGAAGAAATTACCAATGCAATAGATAGTCAAAAATGTGCGGCAGCGGTTTTTATGGATCTAACTAAAGCATTTGACACAATTAATCACAATATTTTAATCAAAAAACTAGAACGATATGGCATCAGAGGGTTAGTCTTAAACTGGATAAGAAGTTATCTAACGAACAGGAAACAATACGTGAAGCTAGGCAAACACACGTCTACAACGCTAAATATATCCTGTGGTGTACCTCAGGGATCAATACTAGGACCTAAATTATTCAATCTCTATATAAATGACATTTGTAAAGTTACAAAAGATTTAAAGTTAGTATTATTTGCGGATGATACAACAGCGTTTTGTTCAGGAGAGAACACACAGGAGATAATACAAATAATAACAGAAGAAATTAACAAATTAAAAAGATGGTTTGACAAAAACAGACTATCGTTGAATCTTAGTAAAACTAAAATAATGCTATTTGGTAACAGTAGAAGAGAAAGTCAAACACAAATACAAATAGACGGAATAGAAATTGAAAGAGTAAACGAAACCAAATTTCTAGGTATAATGATTGATGATAAATTGAACTGGAAATCTCACGTAAAAAATATACAACATAAAGTTGCAAGAAACATGTCAATAATGAATAAAGCAAAACATGTTCTAGACCAAAAATCCCTTCATATTCTCTACTGCTCACTAGTGTTACCATATCTGAGCTACTGTGTAGAAATATGGGGAAATAATTACAAAAGTACACTTCATTCATTAACGGTGTTACAAAAAAGATCAGTTAGAATAATACATAATGTTGGATATAGAGAACATACAAACCCTTTATTTATTGAATCAAAAATACTGAAATTCCACGACATAGTGAATTTGCAAACAGCTAAAATTATGCACAAAGCAAACTATAACCTGCTACCCAAGAATATACAACAATTCTTCTCAAAAAAAGAGGAGAAATATAATCTTAGAGAAAAATGTAATTTAAAACATTTGTTTGCACGTACAACACTTAAGACCTTCAGTATATCAGTATGTGGAATTAAATTATGGAATGGATTAAGCAAAGCAATCAAACAATGTACTAATATGATCCACTTCAAGAAACTCTTCAAACTTAAAGTGTTTACAAAGTACAAAGAAGAAGAACCATGACAAACATTCTCAATTTATTTCATCCATCCATTCATTCATTCTTAAAGTAATCTTACTTATCTCATCATATGAAATATGACTTACTTCAAAAATTATTATTATTAAATTCTTACTATTATTTATTTATTTATTTTTATTGTGATTACTTATGGAGTTTATTGTGAAAAAATTGTGAACAGGAAGTGAACAAAAAGTTTTGCAACTGTTATGTAAAGAAAAGGGGTAGGATTAAATAAGCTCTGCTTCTTCCTACTCCTTTTCGAACATGTTGAAAAGAAACTGGAAATTGTGATGTATCATGTTGTATGCTTGCATGTTCGAAATAAACTCAAACTCAAACTCAAACTCAATTATTATTACTACTACTATTAGTGCTACTACTAGGGATAGTAATACTATTATAATACATCTTGCGTAAGATAACATTAATTATTATTATTATTGACAATATTATTGTCTTTGGAGTTTTGTAAATGCTATTCATAATTCATGCAACAACATTATGGGTATACTTAAATAAAACCCCACAATCACTCCAGTTTTGGCAACTTTCAAAGTTGAAAATGTAAAATGTCATTGAAAGGAAAAAGAAAATGCTGAAGCCAAAGTTAAATATCTGCAATGAGGTGACGACTTGTCCAGGGTGTACCCCGCCTTCCGCCCGAATGCTGCTGAGATAGGCTCCAGCACCCCCCGCGACCCCAAAAAGGGACAAGCGGTAGAAAATGGATGGATGGATGGAAGTTAAATATTTCTCCTACAGATTATTTTTCCAAAACAAATTGTTTGATATTGTTTGTGAATTATTGAAGGCATATATTTGAATTATGAATACTCTCCCAATAAGGAAACAAGCAAAACATGCAACATGCCTGGGGCTAAAACAATCCTGATTGCATCTTATTTACATGTGCTTTCTCTTTCTTCATGGTTACCCCGACCTCCCTCCACCCCACAGAGCCAACATCCCCCCACGCCCTCCACCTCAGATCCTCTATTACACCCTGGCCAGCCAACATGATCTGAATGAAGGCTGATTCAGGGTGGCAGGCGCTGTCTTACAAACAGTATTTTACAATTAAGCCTGGGAAAGCGGCATCCCCCTCGACGCATCACCAGAGAAGAGGCGAGTACCACCATCCTTGACCTCTTCTTCGAGTCCCCAGCCCTCGCATGCACACAGACACACACACGAAACAAAAGACGTTATTTTATTTTTTTGGACAACGTTGTTCAGACGGTAGAGCGGCCGTCTACCAACTTGAGGGTTCCTTATTCACGGCCCTAGTGTCACTGGACAGGACACTTTACCAACCTTGCTCCTAGTGCCCCTCACACTGGTGTATGAATTAGAATGATTGTTTAGTGGTGATCGGAGACACTACGGGTGAAAATTGCCACCTACTGGTAGTCTACCCCAAGGAAAATGTGGCCTGCAAATGTAGCTTACCACCACCAAGTGTGAATCTGAAGTGAATGAATGTTTGGGTCTCAGTTCTCTCTGTAAAGCGCTTTGCGTTTTTAGAAAAAAGTGTTATGTAACACTAATTCATTATACCGTATTTTCCGGACCATAGGGCGCACTGGATTATAAGGCGCATTAAAGGAGTCATATTTATTTGATCTTTTTCTAAATTGAAAACACTTCCTTGTGGTTTACAAAACATGTAACGGTGGTTATTTGGTCAAAATGTTGCATGGATTATGTTTTACAGATCATCTTCAAGCCGCTTTCTGACAGTCGCATCCGTTTTGGGGGCGGTCTTATTTACGTGGCTCACCTTCGGCAGCGTCTTCTTCCCGTCATCTTTGTTGTAGCGGTGTAGCGTGCAAGGACTGGGGTGGAAAAAGTTTCAAAAGATGAAGTTAACTGTTTTAATGACATTCAGACTTTACTTAAATCAATAACGGAGCAGCATCTCCTCATCCGGAAACCACAACAAAGCCGGAAATGTGTCCTGTGAAAAACTGTCCGACCGGAACCGGTATGTTTTAGCGCTGTCATTGCGAGTTTACTGATAGATATAAGTAAGAACTTTACACTGCTTCATATTAGAAATGGCAACAGCGGAGGATGAATGTCCGTCCCATAACAAGAAGATAGAGAAAAAGAAGAAGATTATCGACTATGGTGACGCCACGGACTACAAATTCGGGCCCGTGCAATTTGGATTTATGCAGGTTCCAAATACAGATCAGCAGGTACCAGAAGGTAAGAAAAGTTGCTTTTGCATAATATTGCGAAACAAAACGCCGGATAATATGCCTTACCTTAAACACACAACATAATAATACTCATATGTTAAAGCACAGTACAATCAATCAAACTTCATAGCTTACCAAAGTCGTACTAAAACATTTTGATATATTTTTGAGTGCTGTATGTAACGTTCTATATGTTCAATGGAACATATAAAATGTTGGTGTTGTATACTTGAGTCATATTGCCATCATATTGCAGCCTACACGTATCTTTTATGTTTGACTGCCATCTACTGGTCACACTTATGATTACACCATGTACCAAAAAAAAATTGCTTTGAGGTCGGTAAGCAAATCCAGAATTATTCCGAACATTATGCGCACCGGTTTATAAGGCGCACTGTCGAGTTTGGAGGAAAAAAAGGATTTTAAGTGCGCTTTATAGTCCGGAAAATACGGTAGTTATCAAGAACATGCAGATGCTGTGCACATCAGTGCATGCTACCACATGTGCCGTCTCTCCCACAAATACCCTGCCCCTTACCAAAGCCCCTCCTTCCTATCCACCCGAGTCTCTGCTGGCTTCCTTTCTCAACACGTTGTGAAAATGCTAATGGTTCTCACTAGCGTTAGGGACATGCAGGAAGATGGTTTATAGAGGTGGCCAGACTGAGGCCAACTGATGGAGAAGAAAGATTATTTAAATGTTGAACTAATTTTCTTTAAAGTCTTTGTTGGGCCGTGATACAACACATGTTGTGGAATACAATGTTTACCTTCCAAGCCAGGTGAGACCTTAGGCAGTTACAATTTGAATAAAATTGCATAAAAACATAAATGAACACGTTTGCTTTTGCTCCCTATTTTATGAGCTGAATTTAAAAAAGTAGATATTGTCCATTGATCAGACAACAACCGAAGGATTAAAGCTAATTTTCCAAGCTTTATTTAAATTCTTATAATTTCAAGGCAGACTTTATCCAAGGGCAAGGCATTGATGGTATAGTGGCTAGCATGGCTGCCTTCCAAGCAGTTGATCTGGGTTAGAATGTTAGCCAATGCATGGCTTGCGTTATGGCAACGTCCAGTCATTTGAAAGTTGTTACTCAAATATTGGTCCACAAAAAACCCACATAAACCAGCCAATTTCCTATTGCTTATTTTAGATTTTAAAATTTCAAGGCAAAAACGGTCTGAGGACCAGGCATTGGTGGTGTAATAGATAGCTTAGCTGCCTTCCTAGCATTTAGGCTTGGTTCGAGTCCCGGCCAAAGCATGTCTTGCTGTGTTTTGGCAACGTCCAGTCAGATGAGAGTTGTTATTTAACTATTGATCAGAAAACAACCCAGAGAAAACATTCAACTTCCAAAATTTCAGATATCAGTTATTAGAATTTCAAGACAAAAAATATCCAAAAACCAAGCATTTGTGTATAGTGGCTAGCAGAGCTGCCTTCCAAGAAGTTTTGGTTTTGATTCCCAGCCAGTGCATGGCTTGAGTTATTTTGGCAACGTCCAGTCTGTTAAAAGTTGTTACTCAACCATTGATAAGCAAACTACACTGAGATTCCAGCTAATGTTTAATGGTTTGTTTAAGTTTTCTGAATATCCAGATCAAAGTAGATCATAAACCAAGCATTGGTGGTATAGTGGATAGCATAACTGACTTGATAGAAGTTGAGTGGGATTTTACACCTGGTCCATAATTGGTTGGAACTGTTTTGGAAACGTCCAGTCCATTGAAAAGTTATTACTCAACCAAAGATCAGGAAACAACCAATTGCATGGCTTGAGTTAATTTGGCAACATCCAGTCTGTTTAAAGTTGTTACTCAACCATTAATAAGCAAACGACCCTGAGATTCCAGCTAATTTTAGATGATAGCAGCCACTTTCCTATGGTTTATTTTAGATTTTAGAATTTCAAGGCAACAATTGCCCATGGACTAAATATTGGTGGAATGGTGGCTAGCATAGCTGCCTTCCAAGCAATTGACCTGGGTTCCGTTTCCGGCCAATGCATGGCTTGTGTTATCTTGGCAATATCCAGTCAGTTACAAGTTTTTACTTAGCTATTGATCAGCAAAAAACCCAGAGATAACAGCCAATTTCCTTTGGTTTATTTTACATTTTAAAATTTCATGGCAAAAATCATATAAGTACCAGGCATTGGTGGTATAGTGGTTAGCATAGCTGCCTTCCAAGCAGTTGACCTGGGTTCGATTCCCGGCCAATGCATGACTTGCTTTATATTGGCAAGTCCAGTCAGTTGAAAGTTTTTACTCAACTATTGATCAGCAAAAAACCCGGACTTAACAGCCAATTTCTAATTGTTTATTTTACATTTTAGAAATTTCAAAACAAAAAATTATCCAAAAACCAAGTATTTGTGTATAGCGGCTAGCATAGCTGCCTTCCAACAATTAAACATCAGTTTTCATTCCCAGCCAGTGCATGGCTTGAGTTGTTTTGGCAATGTCCAGTCTGTTTAAAGTTGTTACTCAACCATCGATAAGCAAACAACCCTGAGATTCCAGCTAATTTTAGATGATAGCAGCCAATTTCCTATGGTGCATTTTAGATTTTAGAATTTCAAGGCAGCAATTGTCCATGGACTAAATATTGGTGGAAAAGTGGCTAGCATAGCTGCCTTCCAAGCAATTGACCTGGGTTCCGTTTCCGGCCAATGCATGGCTTGTGTTATCTTGGCAATATCCAGTCAGTTGAAAGTATTTACTTAACTATTGTTCAGCAAAAAACCCAGACTTAACAGCCAATTTCTAATTGTATATTATACATTTTAGAAATTTCAAGGCAAAATATTATCCAAGAACCAATCATTTGTGTATAGCGGCTAGCATAACTCCCTTCCAACAATTAGACTCAGTTTTCATTCCCAGCCAGTGCATGGCTTGAGTTGTTTTGGCAATTTCCAGTCTGTTTAAAGTTGTTACTTAACCATTGATGAGTCAAAGTCCCTATGATTCGAGCTACTTTTACATAGAATCTAAAATTACCTAATTACCAGGCGTTGGTGGTATAGTGGTTAGCATAGCTGCCTTCCAAGCAGTTGACCTGGGTTCGATTCCCGGCCAATGCATGACTTGCATTATATTGGCAAGTCCAGTCAGTTGAAAGTTTTTACTCATTTATTGATCAGCAAAAAACTTGGACTTAAGAGCCAATTTGTAATTGTTTATTTTACATTTTACAAATTTCAAAACAAAAAATTATCCAAAAACCAAGTATCTGTGTATAGCGGCTAGCATAGCTGCCTTACAACAATTAAACCCAGTTTTGATTCCCAGCCAGTGCATGGCTTGGGTTGTTTTGGCAAAATCCAGTCCGTTTAAAGTTGTTACTCAACCATTGATAAGCAAATGTCCCTGAGATTCCAGCTAATTTTAGATGATAGCAGCCAATTTCATATGGTGTCTTTTAGATTTTTAGAATTTCAAGGCAGCAATTGTCCATGGACCAAATATTGTTGGAAATGTGGCCAGCATAGCTGCCTTCCAAGCAATTGACCCGGGTTCCGTTAACGGCCAATGCATGGCTTGTGTTATCTTGGCAATGTCCAGTCAGTTGAAAGTTTTTACTCATTTATTGATCAGCAAAAAACCCGGACTTAAAAGCCAATTTGTAATTGTTTATTTTACATTTTACAAATTTCAAAACAAAAAATTATCCAAAAACCAAGTATCTGTGTATAGCGGCTAGCATAGCTGCCTTCCAACAATTAAACCCAGTTTTGATTCCCAGCCAGTGCATGGCTTGAGTTGTTTTGGCAAAATACAGTCCGTTTAAAGTTGTTACTCAACCATTGATAAGCAAACAACCCTGAGATTCCAGCTAATTTTAGATGATTGCAGCCAATTTCCTATGGTGTATTTTAGATTTTTAGAATTTCAAGGCAGCAATTGTCCATGGACCAAATATTGTTGGAAATGTGGCCAGCATAGCTGCCTTCCAAGCAATTGACCTGGGTTCCGTTAACGGCCAATGCATTGCTTGTGTTATCTTGGCAAGTCCAGTCAGTTGAAAGTTTTTACTCATTTATTGATCAGCAAAAAACCCGGACTTAAAAGCCAATTTCTAATTGTTTATTTTACATTTTACAAATTTCAAAACAAAAAATTATCCAAAAACCAAGTATCTGTGTATAGCGGCTAGCATAGCTGCCTTACAACAATTAAACCCAGTTTTGATTCCCAGCCAGTGCATGGCTTGAGTTGTTTTGGCAAAATCCAGTCCGTTTAAAGTTGTTACTCAACCATTGATAAGCAAACAACCCTGAGATTCCAGCTAATTTTAGATGATTGCAGCCAATTTCCTATGGTGTATTTTAGATTTTAGAATTTTAAGGCAGCAATTGTCCATGGACTAAATATTGGTGGAAAAGTGGCTAGCATAGCTGCCTTCCAAGCAATTGACCTGGGTTCCGTTTCCGGCCAATGCATGGCTTGTGTTATCTTGGCAATATCCAGTCAGTTGAAAGTATTTACTTAACTATTGATCAGCAAAAAACCCAGACTTAACAGCCAATTTCTAATTGTATATTTTGCATTTTAGAAATTTCAAGGAAAAAAATTATCCAAGAACCAAGCATTGGTGTATAGCGGCTAGCATAGCTGCTTTCCAACAATTAGACCCAGTTTTGATTCCCAGCCAGTGCATGGCTTGGGTTGTTTTGGCAAAATCCAGTCTGTTTAAAGTTGTTACTCAACCATTGATAAGCAAACAACCCTGAGATTCCAGCTAATTTTAGATGATTGCAGCCAATTTCATATGGTGTATTTTAGATTTTTAGAATTTCAAGGCAGCAATTGTCCATGGACCAAATATTGTTGGAAATGTGGCCAGCATAGCTGCCTTCCAAGCAATGGACCTCGGTTCCGTTAACGGCCAATGCATTGCTTGTGTTATCTTGGCAATATCCAGTCAGTTGAAAGTTTTTACTTAACTATTGATCAGCAAAAAACCCAGAGATAACAGCCAATTTCCCATGGTTAATTTTACATTTTAGAATTTCAAATCTAAAATTACATATTTACTAGGCACTGGTGGTATAGTGGTTAGCATAGCTGCCTTCCAAGCAATTGGCCTGGGTTCGATTCCCGGCCAATGCATGACTTGCATTGTATTGGCAACGTCCAGTCAGTTGAAAGTTTTTACTCAACTATTGATCAGCAAAAAACCCGGACTTAACAGCCAATTTCTAATTGTTTATTTTACATTTTAGAAATTTCAAAACAAAAAATTATCCAAAAACCAAGTATTTGTGTATAGCGGCTAGCATAGCTGCCTTCCAACAATTAAACCCAGTTTTGATTCCCAGCCAGTGCATGGCTTGAGTTGTTTTGGCAACGTCCAGTCTGTTTAAAGTTGTTACTCAACCATTGATAAGCAAATGTCCCTGAGATTCCAGCTAATTTTAGATGATAGCAGCCAATTTCATAAGGTGTATTTTAGATTTTTAGAATTTCAAGGCAGCAATTGTCCATGGACTAAATATTGGTGGAAAAGTGGCTAGCATAGCTGCCTTCCAAGCAATTGACCTGGGTTCCGTTTCCAGCCAATGAATGGCTTGTGTTATCTTGGCAACGTCCAGTCAATTGAAAGTTTTTACTTAACTATTGATCAGCAAAAAACCCAGAGATAGCAGCCAATTTCCTATGCTTTATTTTAGATTTGAGAAATTCAAAGCAAAAACTATCATATTACAAGGCATTGGTGGTATAGTTGTTAGCATAGCTGCCTTCCAAGCAGTAAACCCGTGTTGGATTCCCGGTCAATGCATGACTTGCATTATATTGGCAACGTCCAGTCAATTGAAAGTTTTTACTCAACTATTGATCAGCAAAAACACCTGACTTAACAGCCAATTTCTAATTGTTTATTTTACATTTTTGAAATTTCAAGGCAAAAAATTACCCAGGAACCAAGCATTTGTGTATAGTGGCTAGCATAGCTGACCTCCAAGAATTAGACCTAGTTTTGATTCCCAGCCACTGCATGGCTTGAGTTGTTTTGGCAACGTCCAGTCCGTTTAAATTTGTTACTCAACCATCGATAAGCAAACGACCCTGAGATTCCAGCTAATTTTAGATGATGGCAGCCAATTTCCTATGGTGTATTTTAGATTTTAGAATTTTTAAGGCAGCAATTGTCCATGGACTAAATATTGGTGGAAAAGTGGCTAGCATAGATGCCTTCCAAGCAATTGACCTGGGTTCCGTTAACGGCCAATGCATGGCTTGTGTTATCTTGGCAATGTCCAGTCAGTTGAAAGTTTTTACTTAACTATTTATCAGCAAAAAACCCAAACTTAACAGCCAATTTCCTATGGTTAATTTTACATTTTAGAATTTCAAGACCAAAATAATCTTATTACCAGGCATTGGTGGTATAGTGGTTAGCATAGCTGCCTTCCAAGCAGTTGACCCGGGTTAGATTCCCGGCCAATGCATGACTTGAATTATATTGGCAAGTCCAGTCAGTTGAAAGTTTTTACTTAACTATTGATCAGCAAAAAACCCGGACTTAACAGCCAATTTCTAATTGTTTATTTTACATTTTAGAAATTTCAAAGCAAAAAATTATCCAAGAACCAAGCATTTTTGTATAGCGGCTAGTTTTGATTCCCAGCCAATGCGTGGCTTGAGTTGTTTTGGCAGCGTCCAGTCTGTTTAAAGTTGTTTCTCAACCATTGATAAGCAAACGTCCCTGAGATTCCAGGTAATTTTAGATGATAGCAGCCAATTTCCTATGGTTTATTTTAGATTTTAGAATTTCAAGGCAGCAATTGTCCATGGGCTAAATATTGGTGGAATAGTGGCTAGCATAGGTGCCTTCCAAGCAATTGACCTGGGTTCCGTTTCCGGCTAATGCATGGCTTGTGTTATCTTGGCAATGTCCAGTCAGTTGAAAGTTTTTACTTAACTATTGATCAGCAAAAAACCCAAGGATAACAGCCAATTTCCTATGGTTAATTTTACATTTTAGAATTTTCAAGACAAAAATCTTGTAAGCACCAGGCATTGGTGGTGTAGTGGTCAGCATAGCTACCTTCCGAGTAGATTCCTGGCCAATTCATGGCTTGCAATATATTGGCAATGTCCAGGCAGTTGAAAGTTCTCATTAAACTAATGATCAGCAAAATAAACCTGAGATATCAGCCAATTTCCTATGGTTTATTTTAGAACTTAGAATTTCAAGGCAAAAATTGCCCAAGGACAAAATTTTGCTGGTATAGTCGCTAGCAAAGCTGCCCTTCAAGCAGTTGAGCTGGGTTCCACTTCCGGACAATCCATGGCTTGTGTTATCTTGGCAATGTCCAGTCAGTTGAAAGTTTTTACTTAACTATTGATCAGCAAAAAACCCAGAGATAACAGCCAATTTTCTACGGTGTATTTTACATTTTAAAATTTCAAGGCAAAAATGATGTAAGTACCAGGCATTGGTGGTATAGTGGTTAGCATAGCTGCCTTCCAAGCAGTTGACCTGGGTTCGATTCCCGGCCAATGCATGACTTGCATTATATTGGCAAGTCCAGTCAGTTGAAAGTTTTTACTTAACTATTGATCAGCAAAAAACCCGGACTCAACAGCCTATTTCTAATTGTTTATTTTAAATTTTAGAAATTTCAAAGAAAAAAATTATCCAAGAACCAAGCATTGGTGTATAGCGGCTAGCATAGCTGCTTTCCAACAATTAGAGCCAGTTTTGATTCCCAGCCAGTGCATGGCTTGGGTTGTTTTGGCAACGTCCAGTCTGTTTAAAGTTGTTACTCAACCATTGATAAGCAAACAACCCTGAGATTCCAGCTAATTTTAGATGATTGCAGCCAATTTCATATGGTGTATTTTAGATTTTTAGAATTTCAAGGCAGCAATTGTCCATGGACCAAATATTGTTGGAAATGTGGCCAGCATAGCTGCCTTCCAAGCAATTGACCTGGGTTCGATTCCCGGCCAATGCATGACTTGCATTGTATTGGCAACGTCCATTCAGTTGAAAGTTTTTACTCAACTATTGATCAGCAAAAACCCGGACTTAACAGCCAATTTCTAATTGTTTATTTTACATTTTAGAAATTTCAAAACAAAAAATTATCCAAAAACCAAGTATTTGTGTATAGCGGCTAGCATAGCTGCCTTCCAACCATTAAACCCAGTTTTGATTCCCAGCCAGTGCATGGCTTGAGTTGTTTTGGCAACGTCCAGTCTGTTTAAAGTTGTTACTCAACCATTGATAAGCAAACAACCCTGAGATTCCAGCTAATTTTAGATGATAGCAGCCAATTTCTTATGGTGTATTTTAGATTTTAGAATTTCAAGGCAGTAATTGTCCATGGACTAAATATTAATGGAAAAGTGGCTAGCATAGCTGCCTTCCAAGCAATTGACCTGGGTTCCGTTAACGGCCAATGCATTGCTTGTGTTATCTTGGCAATATCCAGTCAGTTGAAAGTTTTTACTTAACTATTGATCAGCAAAAAACCCAGAGATAACAGCCAATTTCCTATGGTTAATTTTACATTTTAGAATTTCAAATCTAAAATGACCTAATTACCAGGCATTGGTGGTATAGTGGTTAGCATGTGGACTTTCACAATGTTATGTCAGACCCACTCGACATCCGTTGCTTTCGGTCTCCCCTAGAGGGGGGGGGTTACCCACATATGCGGTCCTCTCCAAGGTTTCTCATAGTCATTCGCCGACGTCCCACTGGGGTGAGTTTTTCCTTGCCCGTATGTGGGCTCTGTACCGAGGATGTCGTTGTGGCTTGTACAGCCCTTTGAGACACTTGTGATTTAGGGCTATATAAATAAACATTGATTGATTGATTGATTGATAGCATAGCTGCCTTCCAAGCAGTTAACCTGGGTTCGATTCCCGGCCGATGCATGACTTGCATTATATTGGCAAGTCCAGTCAGTTGAAAGTTTTTACTCATTTATTGATCAGCAAAAAACCCGGACTTAAAAGCCAATTTCTAATTGTTTATTTTACATTTTACAAATTTCAAAACAAAAAATTATCCAAAAACCAAGTATCTGTGTATAGCGGCTAGCATAGCTGCCTTCCAACAATTAAACCCAGTTTTGATTCCCAGCCAGTGCATGGCTTGAGTTGTTTTGGCAACGTCCAGTCCGTTTGAATTTGTTACTCAACCATCGATAAGCAAACGACCCTGAGATTCCAGCTAATTTTAGATGATGGCAGCCAATTTCCTATGGTGTATTTTAGATTTTAGAATTTTTAAGGCAGCAATTGTCCATGGACTAAATATTGGTGGAAAAGTGGCTAGCATAGATGCCTTCCAAGCAATTGACCTGGGTTCCGTTAACGGCCAATGCATGGCTTGTGTTATCTTGGCAATGTCCAGTCAGTTGAAAGTTTTTACTTAACTATTTATCAGCAAAAAACCCAAACTTAACAGCCAATTTCCTATGGTTAATTTTACATTTTAGAATTTCAAGACCAAAATAATCTTATTACCAGGCATTGGTGGTATAGTGGTTAGCATAGCTGCCTTCCAAGCAGTTGACCTGGGTTCGGTTCCCGGCCAATGCATGACTTGAATTATATTGGCAAGTCCAGTCAGTTGAAAGTTTTTACTTAACTATTGATCAGCAAAAAACCCGGACTCAACAGCCTATTTCTAATTGTTTATTTTAAATTTTAGAAATTTCAAAGAAAAAAATTATCCAAGAACCAAGCATTGGTGTATAGCGGCTAGCATAGCTGCTTTCCAACAATTAGACCCAGTTTTGATTCCCAGCCAGTGCATGGCTTGGGTTGTTTTGGCAAAATCCAGTCCGTTTAAAGTTGTTACTCAACCATTGATAAGCAAATGTCCCTGAGATTCCAGCTAATTTTAGATGATAGCAGCCAATTTCATAAGGTGTATTTTAGATGTTTAGAATTTCAAGGCAGCAATTGTCCATGGACCAAATATTGTTGGAAATGTGGCCAGCATAGCTGCCTTTCAAGCAATTGACCTGGGTTCCGTTAACGGCCAATGCATTGCTTGTGTTATCTTGGCAATATCCAGTCAGTTCAAAGTTTTTACTTAACTATTGATCAGCAAAAAACCCAGAGATAACAGCCAATTTCCTATGGTTAATTTTACATTTTAGAATTTCAAATCTAAAATTACCTAATTACCAGGCATTGGTGGTATAGTGGTTAGCATAGCTGCCTTCCAAGCAGTTGACCTGGGTTCGATTCCCGGCCAATGCATGACTTGCATTATATTGGCAAGTCCAGTCAGTTGAAAGTTTTTACTCATTTATTCCGTTAACGGCCAATGCATGGCTTGTGTTATCTTGGCAATGTCCAGTCAGTTGAAAGTTTTTACTCATTTATTGATCAGCAAAAAACCCGGACTTAAAAGCCAATTTCTAATTGTTTATTTTACATTTTACAAATTTCAAAACCAAAAATTATCCAAAAACCAAGTATCTGTGTATAGCGGCTAGCATAGCTGCCTTCCAACAATTAAACCCAGTTTTGATTCCCAGCCAGTGCATGGCTTGAGTTGTTTTCGCAAAATCCAGTCCGTTTAAAGTTGTTACTCAACCATTGATAAGCAAACAACCCTGAGATTCCAGCTAATTTTAGATGATTGCAGCCAATTTCCTATGGTGTATTTTAGATTTTAGAATTTTAAGGCAGCAATTGTCCATGGACTAAATATTGGAGGAAAAGTGGCTAGCATAGCTGCCTTCCAAGCAATTGACATGGGTTCCGTTTCCGGCCAATGCATGGCTTGTGTTATCTTGGCAATATCCAGTCAGTTGAAAGTTTTTACTTAACTATTGATCAGCAAAAAACCCGGACTCAACAGCCTATTTCTAATTGTTTATTTTAAATTTTAGAAATTTCAAAGAAAAAAATTATCCAAGAACCAAGCATTGGTGTATAGCGGCTAGCATAGCTGCTTTCCAACAATTAGACCCAGTTTTGATTCCCAGCCAGTGCATGGCTTGGGTTGTTTTGGCAAAATCCAGTCCGTTTAAAGTTGTTACTCAACCATTGATAAGCAAATGTCCCTGAGATTCCAGCTAATTTTAGATGATAGCAGCCAATTTCATATGGTGTATTTTAGATTTTTAGAATTCCAAGGCAGCAATTGTCCATGGACCAAATATTGTTGGAAATGTGGCCAGCATAGCTGCCTTCCAAGCAATTGACCTGGGTTCCGTTAACGGCCAATGCATTGCTTGTGTTATCTTGGCAATATCCAGTCAGTTGAAAGTTTTTACTTAACTATTGATCAGCAAAAAACCCAGAGATAACAGCCAATTTCCTATGGTTAATTTTACATTTTAGAATTTCAAATCTAAAATTACCAAATTACCAGGCATTGGTGGTATAGTGGTTAGCATAGCTGCCTTCCAAGCAGTTGACCCGGCTTCGATTCCCGGCCAATGCATGACTTGCATTATATTGGCAAGTCCAGTCAGTTGAAAGTTTTTACTCATTTATTGATCAGCAAAATACCCGGACTTAAAAGCCAATTTCTAATTGTTTATTTTACATCTTACAAATTTCAAAACAAAAAATTATCCAAAAACCAAGTATCTGTGTATAGCGGCTAGCATAGCTGCCTTCCAACAATTAAACCCAGTTTTGATTCCCAGCCAGTGCATGGCTTGGGTTGTTTTGGCAAAATCCAGTTTGTTTAAAGTTGTTACTCAACCATTGATAAGCAAATGTCCCTGAGATTCCAGCTAATTTTAGATGATAGCAGCCAATTTCATATGGTGTATTTTAGATTTTTAGAATTTCAAGGCAGCAATTGTCCATGGACCAAATATTGTTGGAAATGTGGCCAGCATAGCTGCCTTTCAAGCAATTGACCTGGGTTCCGTTAACGGCCAATGCATTGCTTGTGTTATCTTGGCAATATCCAGTCAGTTCAAAGTTTTTACTTAACTATTGATCAGCAAAAAACCCAGAGATAACAGCCAATTTCCTATGGTTAATTTTACATTTTAGAATTTCAAATCTAAAATTACCTAATTACCAGGCATTGGTGGTATAGTGGTTAGCATAGCTGCCTTCCAAGCAGTTGACCTGGGTTCGATTCCCGGCCAATGCATGACTTGCATTATATTGGCAAGTCCAGTCAGTTGAAAGTTTTTACTCATTTATTCCGTTAACGGCCAATGCATGGCCTGTGTTATCTTGGCAATGTCCAGTCAGTTGAAAGTTTTTACTCATTTATTGATCAGCAAAAAACCCGGACTTAAAAGCCAATTTCTAATTGTTTATTTTACATTTTACAAATTTCAAAACCAAAAATTATCCAAAAACCAAGTATCTGTGTATAGCGGCTAGCATAGCTGCCTTCCAACAATTAAACCCAGTTTTGATTCCCAGCCAGTGCATGGCTTGAGTTGTTTTCGCAAAATCCAGTCCGTTTAAAGTTGTTACTCAACCATTGATAAGCAAACAACCCTGAGATTCCAGCTAATTTTAGATGATTGCAGCCAATTTCCTATGGTGTATTTTAGATTTTAGAATTTTAAGGCAGCAATTGTCCATGGACTAAATATTGGAGGAAAAGTGGCTAGCATAGCTGCCTTCCAAGCAATTGACATGGGTTCCGTTTCCGGCCAATGCATGGCTTGTGTTATCTTGGCAATATCCAGTCAGTTGAAAGTTTTTACTTAACTATTGATCAGCAAAAAACCCGGACTCAACAGCCTATTTCTAATTGTTTATTTTAAATTTTAGAAATTTCAAAGAAAAAAATTATCCAAGAACCAAGCATTGGTGTATAGCGGCTAGCATAGCTGCTTTCCAACAATTAGACCCAGTTTTGATTCCCAGCCAGTGCATGGCTTGGGTTGTTTTGGCAAAATCCAGTCCGTTTAAAGTTGTTACTCAACCATTGATAAGCAAATGTCCCTGAGATTCCAGCTAATTTTAGATGATAGCAGCCAATTTCATAAGGTGTATTTTAGATTTTTAGAATTTCAAGGCAGCAATTGTCCATGGACCAAATATTGTTGGAAATGTGGCCAGTATAGCTGCCTTCCAAGCAATTGACCTGGGTTCCGTTAACGGCCAATGCATTGCTTGTGTTATCTTGGCAATATCCAGTCAGTTGAAAGTTTTTACTTAACTATTGATCAGCAAAAAACCCAGAGATAACAGCCAATTTCCTATGGTTAATTTTACATTTTAGAATTTCAAATCTAAAATTACCAAATTACCAGGCATTGGTGGTATAGTGGTTAGCATAGCTGCCTTCCAAGCAGTTGACCCGGGTTCGATTCCCGGCCAATGCATGACTTGCATTATATTGGCAAGTCCAGTCAGTTGAAAGTTTTTACTCATTTATTGATCAGCAAAATACCCGGACTTAAAAGCCAATTTCTAATTGTTTATTTTACATTTTACAAATTTCAAAACAAAAAATTATCCAAAAACCAAGTATCTGTGTATAGCGGCTAGCATAGCTGCCTTCCAACAATTAAACCCAGTTTTGATTCCCAGCCAGTGCATGGCTTGGGTTGTTTTGGCAAAATCCAGTTTGTTTAAAGTTGTTACTCAACCATTGATAAGCAAATGTCACTGAGATTCCAGCTAATTTTAGATGATAGCAGCCAATTTCATATGGTGTATTTTAGATTTTTAGAATTTCAAGGCAGCAATTGTCCATGGACCAAATATTGTTGGAAATGTGGCCAGCATAGCTGCCTTCCAAGCAATTGACCTGGGTTCCGTTAACGGCCAATGCATTGCTTGTGTTATCTTGGCAATATCCAGTCAGTTCAAAGTTTTTACTTAACTATTGATCAGCAAAAAACCCAGAGATAACAGCCAATTTCCTATGGTTAATTTTACATTTTAGAATTTCAAATCTAAAATGACCTAATTACCAGGCATTGGTGGTATAGTGGTTAGCATAGCTGCCTTCCAAGCAGTTGACCTGGGTTCGATTCCCGGCCAATGCATGACTTGCATTATATTGGCAAGTCCAGTCAGTTGAAAGTTTTTACTCATTTATTCCGTTAACGGCCAATGCATGGCTTGTGTTATCTTGGCAATGTCCAGTCAGTTGAAAGTTTTTACTCATTTATTGATCAGCAAAAAACCCGGACTTAAAAGCCAATTTCTAATTGTTTATTTTACATTTTACAAATTTCAAAACCAAAAATTATCCAAAAACCAAGTATCTGTGTATAGCGGCTAGCATAGCTGCCTTCCAACAATTAAACCCAGTTTTGATTCCCAGCCAGTGCATGGCTTGAGTTGTTTTCGCAAAATCCAGTCCGTTTAAAGTTGTTACTCAACCATTGATAAGCAAACAACCCTGAGATTCCAGCTAATTTTAGATGATTGCAGCCAATTTCCTATGGTGTATTTTAGATTTTAGAATTTTAAGGCAGCAATTGTCCATGGACTAAATATTGGAGGAAAAGTGGCTAGCATAGCTGCCTTCCAAGCAATTGACATGGGTTCCGTTTCCGGCCAATGCATGGCTTGTGTTATCTTGGCAATATCCAGTCAGTTGAAAGTTTTTACTTAACTATTGATCAGCAAAAAACCCAGAGATAACAGCCAATTTCCTATGGTTTATTTTACATTTTAGAATTTCAAATCTAAAATGACCTAATTACCAGGCATTGGTGGTATAGTGGTTAGCATAGCTGCCTTCCAAGCAGTTGACCTGGGTCCGATTCCCGGCCAATGCATGACTTGCATTATATTGGCAAGTCCAGTCAGTTGAAAGTTTTTACTCATTTATTGATCAGCAAAAAACCCGGACTTAAAAGCCAATTTCTAATTGTTTATTTTACATTTTACAAATTTCAAAACAAAAAATTATCCAAAAACCAAGTATCTGTGTATAGCGGCTAGCATAGCTGCCTTCCAACAATTAAACCCAGTTTTGATTCCCAGCCAGTGCATGGCTTGAGTTGTTTTGGCAACGTCCAGTCCGTTTAAATTTGTTACTCAACCATCGATAAGCAAACGACCCTGAGATTCCAGCTAATTTTAGATGATGGCAGCCAATTTCCTATGGTGTATTTTAGATTTTAGAATTTTTAAGGCAGCAATTGTCCATGGACTAAATATTGGTGGAAAAGTGGCTAGCATAGATGCCTTCCAAGCAATTGACCTGGGTTCCGTTTCTGGCCAATGCATGGCTTGTGTTATCTTGGCAATATCCAGTCAGTTGAAAGTATTTACTTAACTATTGATCAGCAAAAAACCCAGAGATAACAGCCAATTTCTAATTGTATATTTTCGAAATTTCAAGGCAAAATATTCTCCAAGAACCAAGCATTTGTGTATAGCGGCTAGCATAGCTGCCTTCCAACAATTAGACCCAGTTTTCATTCCCAGCCAGTGCATGGCTTGAGTTGTTTTGGCAATTTCCAGTCTGTTTAAAGTTGTTACTCAACCATTGATAAGCAAAAGTCCATATGATTCCAGCTACTTCCAGATGATAGCAGCCAATTTCCTATGGTGTATTTTAGATTTAAAAATTTCAAGGCAGCAATTGTCCATGGACTAAATATTGGTGGAAAAGTGGCTAGCATAGCTGCCTTCAAGCAATTGACCTGGGTTCCGTTTCCAGCCAATGAATGGCTTGTGTTATCTTGGCAACGTCCAGTCAATTGAAAGTTTTTACTTAACTATTGATCAGCAAAAAACCCAGAGATAGCAGCCAATTTCCTATGCTTTATTTTAGATTTTAGAAATTCAAAGCAAAAACTATCATATTACAAGGCATTGGTGGTATAGTTGTTAGCATAGCTACCTTCCAAGCAGTAAACCCGTGTTGGATTCCCGGTCAATGCATGACTTGCATTATATTGGCAACGTCCAGTCAATTGAAAGTTTTTACTCAACTATTGATCAGCAAAAACACCTGACTTAACAGCCAATTTCTAATTGTTTATTTTACATTTTTGAAATTTCAAGGCAAAAAATTACCCAGGAACCAAGCATTTGTGTATAGTGGCTAGCATAGCTGACCTCCAAGAATTAGACCTAGTTTTGATTCCCAGCCACTGCATGGCTTGAGTTGTTTTGGCAACGTCCAGTCCGTTTAAATTTGTTACTCAACCATCGATAAGCAAACGACCCTGAGATTCCAGCTAATTTTAGATGATGGCAGCCAATTTCCTATGGTGTATTTTAGATTTTAGAATTTTTAAGGCAGCAATTGTCCATGGACTAAATATTGGTGGAAAAGTGGCTAGCATAGATGCCTTCCAAGCAATTGACCTGGGTTCCGTTAACGGCCAATGCATGGCTTGTGTTATCTTGGCAATGTCCAGTCAGTTGAAAGTTTTTACTTAACTATTTATCAGCAAAAAACCCAAACTTAACAGCCAATTTCCTATGGTTAATTTTACATTTTAGAATTTCAAGACCAAAATAATCTTATTACCAGGCATTGGTGGTATAGTGGTTAGCATAGCTGCCTTCCAAGCAGTTGACCCGGGTTCGATTCCCGGCCAATGCATGACTTGAATTATATTGGCAAGTCCAGTCAGTTGAAAGTTTTTACTTAACTATTGATCAGCAAAAAATCCGGACTCAACAGCCTATTTCTAATTATTTATTTTAAATTTTAGAAATTTCAAAGAAAAAAATTATCCAAGAACCAAGCATTGGTGTATAGCGGCTAGCATAGCTGCTTTCCAACAATTAGACCCAGTTTTGATTCCCAGCCAGTGCATGGCTTGGGTTGTTTTGGCAAAATCCAGTCCGTTTAAAGTTGTTACTCAACCATTGATAAGCAAATGTCCCTGAGATTCCAGCTAATTTTAGATGATAGCAGCCAATTTCATATGGTGTATTTTAGATTTTTAGAATTTCAAGGCAGCAATTGTCCATGGACCAAATATTGTTGGAAATGTGGCCAGCATAGCTGCCTTCCAAGCAATTGACCTGGGTTCCGTTAACGGCCAATGCATTGCTTGTGTTATCTTGGCAATATCCAGTCAGTTGAAAGTTTTTACTTAACTATTGATCAGCAAAAAACCCAGAGATAACAGCCAATTTCCTATGGTTAATTTTACATTTTAGAATTTCAAATCTAAAATGACCTAATTACCAGGCGTTGGTGGTATAGTGGTTAGCATAGCTGCCTTCCAAGCAGTTGACCTGGGTTCGATTCCCGGCCAATGCATGACTTGCATTATATTGGCAAGTCCAGTCAGTTGAAAGTTTTTACTCATTTATTGATCAGCAAAAAACCCGGACTTAAAAGCCAATTTCTAATTGTTTATTTTACATTTTACAAATTTCAAAACAAAAAATTATCCAAAAACCAAGTATCTGTGTATAGCGGCTAGCATAGCTGCCTTCCAACAATTAAACCCAGTTTTGATTCCCAGCCAGTGCATGGCTTGAGTTGTTTTGGCAACGTCCAGTCCGTTTAAATTTGTTACTCAACCATCGATAAGCAAACGACCCTGAGATTCCAGCTAATTTTAGATGATGGCAGCCAATTTCCTATGGTGTATTTTAGATTTTAGAAATTTTAAGGCAGCAATTGTCCATGGACTAAATATTGGTGGAAAAGTGGCTAGCATAGATGCCTTCCAAGCAATTGACCTCGGTTCCGTTAACGGCCAATGCATGGCTTGTGTTATCTTGGCAATGTCCAGTCAGTTGAAAGTTTTTACTTAACTATTTATCAGCAAAAAACCCAAACTTAACAGCCAATTTCCTATGGTTAATTTTACATTTTAGAATTTCAAGACCAAAATAATCTTATAACCAGGCATTGGTGGTATAGTGGTTAGCATAGCTGCCTTCCAAGCAGTTGACCTGGGTTCGATTCCCGGCCAATGCATGACTTGCATTATATTGGCAAGTCCAGTCAGTTGAAAGTTTTTACTCATTTATTGATCAGCAAAAAACCCGGACTTAAAAGCCAATTTCTAATTGTTTATTTTACATTTTACAAATTTCAAAACAAAAAATTATCCAAAAACCAAGTATCTGTGTATAGCGGCTAGCATAGCTGCCTTCCAACAATCAAACCCAGTTTTGATTCCCAGCCAGTGCATGGCTTGGGTTGTTTTGGCAAAATCCAGTCCGTTTAAAGTTGTTACTCAACCATTGATAAGCAAATGTCCCTGAGATTCCAGCTAATTTTAGATGATAGCAGCCAATTTCATATGGTGTATTTTAGATTTTTAGAATTCCAAGGCAGCAATTGTCCATGGACCAAATATTGTTGGAAATGTGGCCAGCATAGCTGCCTTCCAAGCAATTGACCTGGGTTCCGTTAACGGCCAATGCATTGCTTGTGTTATCTTGGCAATATCCAGTCAGTTCAAAGTTTTTACTTAACTATTGATCAGCAAAAAACCCAGAGATAACAGCCAATTTCCTATGGTTAATTTTACATTTTAGAATTTCAAATCTAAAATTACCTAATTACCAGGCATTGGTGGTATAGTGGTTAGCATAGCTGCCTTCCAAGCAGTTGACCTGGGTTCGATTCCCGGCCAATGCATGACTTGCATTATATTGGCAAGTCCAGTCAGTTGAAAGTTTTTACTCATTTATTCCGTTAACGGCCAATGCATGGCTTGTGTTATCTTGGCAATGTCCAGTCAGTTGAAAGTTTTTACTCATTTATTGATCAGCAAAAAACCCGGACTCAACAGCCTATTTCTAATTGTTTATTTTAAATTTTAGAAATTTCAAAGAAAAAAATTATCCAAGAACCAAGCATTGGTGTATAGCGGCTAGCATAGCTGCTTTCCAACAATTAGACCCAGTTTTGATTCCCAGCCAGTGCATGGCTTGGGTTGTTTTGGCAACGTCCAGTCCGTTTAAAGTTGTTACTCAACCATTGATAAGCAAATGTCCCTGAGATTCCAGCTAATTTTAGATGATAGCAGCCAATTTCATAAGGTGTATTTTAGATTTTTAGAATTTCAAGGCAGCAATTGTCCATGGACCAAATATTGTTGGAAATGTGGCCAGCATAGCTGCCTTCCAAGCAATTGACCTGGGTTCCGTTAACGGCCAATGCATTGCTTGTGTTATCTTGGCAATATCCAGTCAGTTGAAAGTTTTTACTTAACTATTGATCAGCAAAAAACCCAGAGATAACAGCCAATTTCCTATGGTTAATTTTACATTTTAGAATTTCAAATCTAAAATAACCAAATTACCAGGCATTGGTGGTATAGTGGTTAGCATAGCTGCCTTCCAAGCAGTTGACCCGGGTTCGATTCCCGGCCAATGCATGACTTGCATTATATTGGCAAGTCCAGTCAGTTGAAAGTTTTTACTCATTTATTGATCAGCAAAAAACCCGGACTTAAAAGCCAATTTCTAATTGTTTATTTTACATTTTTGAAATTTCAAGGCAAAAAATTACCCAGGAACCAAGCATTTGTGTATAGTGGCTAGCATAGCTGACCTCCAAGAATTAGACCTAGTTTTGATTCCCAGCCACTGCATGGCTTGAGTTGTTTTGGCAACGTCCAGTCCGTTTAAATTTGTTACTCAACCATCGATAAGCAAACGACCCTGAGATTCCAGCTAATTTTACATGATGGCAGCCAATTTCCTATGGTGTATTTTAGATTTTAGAATTTTTAAGGCAGCAATTGTCCATGGACTAAATATTGGTGGAAAAGTGGCTAGCATAGATGCCTTCCAAGCAATTGACCTGGGTTCCGTTAACGGCCAATGCATGGCTTGTGTTATCTTGGCAATGTCCAGTCAGTTGAAAGTTTTTACTTAACTATTTATCAGCAAAAAACCCAAACTTAACAGCCAATTTCCTATGGTTAATTTTACATTTTAGAATTTCAAGACCAAAATAATCTTATTACCAGGCATTGGTGGTATAGTGGTTAGCATAGCTGCCTTCCAAGCAGTTGACCCGGGTTCGATTCCCGGCCAATGCATGACTTGAATTATATTGGCAAGTCCAGTCAGTTGAAAGTTTTTACTTAACTATTGATCAGCAAAAAATCCGGACTCAACAGCCTATTTCTAATTATTTATTTTAAATTTTAGAAATTTCAAAGAAAAAAATTATCCAAGAACCAAGCATTGGTGTATAGCGGCTAGCATAGCTGCTTTCCAACAATTAGACCCAGTTTTGATTCCCAGCCAGTGCATGGCTTGGGTTGTTTTGGCAAAATCCAGTCCGTTTAAAGTTGTTACTCAACCATTGATAAGCAAATGTCCCTGAGATTCCAGCTAATTTTAGATGATAGCAGCCAATTTCATATGGTGTATTTTAGATTTTTAGAATTTCAAGGCAGCAATTGTCCATGGACCAAATATTGTTGGAAATGTGGCCAGCATAGCTGCCTTCCAAGCAATTGACCTGGGTTCCGTTAACGGCCAATGCATTGCTTGTGTTATCTTGGCAATATCCAGTCAGTTGAAAGTTTTTACTTAACTATTGATCAGCAAAAAACCCAGAGATAACAGCCAATTTCCTATGGTTAATTTTACATTTTAGAATTTCAAATCTAAAATGACCTAATTACCAGGCATTGGTGGTATAGTGGTTAGCATAGCTGCCTTCCAAGCAGTTGACCTGGGTTCGATTCCCGGCCAATGCATGACTTGCATTATATTGGCAAGTCCAGTCAGTTGAAAGTTTTTACTCATTTATTGATCAGCAAAAAACCCGGACTTAAAAGCCAATTTCTAATTGTTTATTTTACATTTTACAAATTTCAAAACAAAAAATTATCCAAAAACCAAGTATCTGTGTATAGCGGCTAGCATAGCTGCCTTCCAACAATTAAACCCAGTTTTGATTCCCAGCCAGTGCATGGCTTGAGTTGTTTTGGCAACGTCCAGTCCGTTTAAATTTGTTACTCAACCATCGATAAGCAAACGACCCTGAGATTCCAGCTAATTTTAGATGATGGCAGCCAATTTCCTATGGTGTATTTTAGATTTTAGAAATTTTAAGGCAGCAATTGTCCATGGACTAAATATTGGTGGAAAAGTGGCTAGCATAGATGCCTTCCAAGCAATTGACCTCGGTTCCGTTAACGGCCAATGCATGGCTTGTGTTATCTTGGCAATGTCCAGTCAGTTGAAAGTTTTTACTTAACTATTTATCAGCAAAAAACCCAAACTTAACAGCCAATTTCCTATGGTTAATTTTACATTTTAGAATTTCAAGACCAAAATAATCTTATTACCAGGCATTGGTGGTATAGTGGTTAGCATAGCTGCCTTCCAAGCAGTTGACCTGGGTTCGATTCCCGGCCAATGCATGACTTGCATTATATTGGCAAGTCCAGTCAGTTGAAAGTTTTTACTCATTTATTGATCAGCAAAAAACCCGGACTTAAAAGCCAATTTCTAATTGTTTATTTTACATTTTACAAATTTCAAAACAAAAAATTATCCAAAAACCAAGTATCTGTGTATAGCGGCTAGCATAGCTGCCTTCCAACAATCAAACCCAGTTTTGATTCCCAGCCAGTGCATGGCTTGAGTTGTTTTGGCAAAATCCAGTCCGTTTAAAGTTGTTACTCAACCATTGATAAGCAAATGTCCCTGAGATTCCAGCTAATTTTAGATGATAGCAGCCAATTTCATATGGTGTATTTTAGATTTTTAGAATTCCAAGGCAGCAATTGTCCATGGACCAAATATTGTTGGAAATGTTTCCAGCATAGCTGCCTTCCAAGCAATTGACCTGGGTTCCGTTAACGGCCAATGCATTGCTTGTGTTATCTTGGCAATATCCAGTCAGTTCAAAGTTTTTACTTAACTATTGATCAGCAAAAAACCCAGAGATAACAGCCAATTTCCTATGGTTAATTTTACATTTTAGAATTTCAAATCTAAAATTACCAAATTACCAGGCATTGGTGGTATAGTGGTTAGCATAGCTGCCTTCCAAGCAGTTGACCCGGGTTCGATTCCCGGCCAATGCATGACTTGCATTATATTGGCAAGTCCAGTCAGTTGAAAGTTTTTACTCATTTATTGATCAGCAAAATACCCGGACTTAAAAGCCAATTTCTAATTGTTTATTTTACATTTTACAAATTTCAAAACAAAAAATTATCCAAAAACCAAGTATCTGTGTATAGCGGCTAGCATAGCTGCCTTCCAACAATTAAACCCAGTTTTGATTCCCAGCCAGTGCATGGCTTGGGTTGTTTTGGCAAAATCCAGTTTGTTTAAAGTTGTTACTCAACCATTGATAAGCAAATGTCACTGAGATTCCAGCTAATTTTAGATGATAGCAGCCAATTTCATATGGTGTATTTTAGATTTTTAGAATTTCAAGGCAGCAATTGTCCATGGACCAAATATTGTTGGAAATGTGGCCAGCATAGCTGCCTTCCAAGTAATTGACCTGGGTTCCGTTAACGGCCAATGCATTGCTTGTGTTATCTTGGCAATATCCAGTCAGTTCAAAGTTTTTACTTAACTATTGATCAGCAAAAAACCCAGAGATAACAGCCAATTTCCTATGGTTAATTTTACATTTTAGAATTTCAAATCTAAAATTACCTAATTACCAGGCATTGGTGGTATAGTGGTTAGCATAGCTGCCTTCCAAGCAGTTGACCTGGGTTCGATTCCCGGCCAATGCATGACTTGCATTATATTGGCAAGTCCAGTCAGTTGAAAGTTTTTACTCATTTATTCCGTTAACGGCCAATGCATGGCTTGTGTTATCTTGGCAATGTCCAGTCAGTTGAAAGTTTTTACTCATTTATTGATCAGCAAAAAACCCGTACTTAAAAGCCAATTTCTAATTGTTTATTTTACATTTTACAAATTTCAAAACCAAAAATTATCCAAAAACCAAGTATCTGTGTATAGCGGCTAGCATAGCTGCCTTCCAACAATTAAACCCAGTTTTGATTCCCAGCCAGTGCATGGCTTGAGTTGTTTTCGCAAAATCCAGTCCGTTTAAAGTTGTTACTCAACCATTGATAAGCAAACAACCCTGAGATTCCAGCTAATTTTAGATGATTGCAGCCAATTTCCTATGGTGTATTTTAGATTTTAGAATTTTAAGGCAGCAATTGTCCATGGACTAAATATTGGAGGAAAAGTGGCTAGCATAGCTGCCTTCCAAGCAATTGACATGGGTTCCGTTTCCAGCCAATGAATGGCTTGTGTTATCTTGGCAATATCCAGTCAGTTGAAAGTTTTTACTTAACTATTGATCAGCAAAAAACCCGGACTCAACAGCCTATTTCTAATTGTTTATTTTAAATTTTAGAAATTTCAAAGAAAAAAATTATCCAAGAACCAAGCATTGGTGTATAGCGGCTAGCATAGCTGCTTTCCAACAATTAGACCCAGTTTTGATTCCCAGCCAGTGCATGGCTTGGGTTGTTTTGGCAAAATCCAGTCCGTTTAAAGTTGTTACTCAACCATTGATAAGCAAATGTCCCTGAGATTCCAGCTAATTTTAGATGATAGCAGCCAATTTCATATGGTGTATTTTAGATTTTTAGAATTTCAAGGCAGCAATTGTCCATGGACCAAATATTGTTGGAAATGTGGCCAGCATAGCTGCCTTCCAAGCAATTGACCTGGGTTCCGTTAACGGCCAATGCATTGCTTGTGTTATCTTGGCAATATCCAGTCAGTTGAAAGTTTTTACTTAACTATTGATCAGCAAAAAACCCAGAGATAACAGCCAATTTCCTATGGTTAATTTTACATTTTAGAATTTCAAATCTAAAATGACCTAATTACCAGGCATTGGTGGTATAGTGGTTAGCATAGCTGCCTTCCAAGCAGTTGACCTGGGTTCGATTCCCGGCCAATGCATGACTTGCATTATATTGGCAAGTCCAGTCAGTTGAAAGTTTTTACTCATTTATTGATCAGCAAAAAACCCGGACTTAAAAGCCAATTTCTAATTGTTTATTTTACATTTTACAAATTTCAAAACAAAAAATTATCCAAAAACCAAGTATCTGTGTATAGCGGCTAGCATAGCTGCCTTCCAACAATTAAACCCAGTTTTGATTCCCAGCCAGTGCATGGCTTGAGTTGTTTTGGCAACGTCCAGTCCGTTTAAATTTGTTACTCAACCATCGATAAGCAAACGACCCTGAGATTCCAGCTAATTTTAGATGATGGCAGCCAATTTCCTATGGTGTATTTTAGATTTTAGAAATTTTAAGGCAGCAATTGTCCATGGACTAAATATTGGTGGAAAAGTGGCTAGCATAGATGCCTTCCAAGCAATTGACCTCGGTTCCGTTAACGGCCAATGCATGGCTTGTGTTATCTTGGCAATGTCCAGTCAGTTGAAAGTTTTTACTTAACTATTTATCAGCAAAAAACCCAAACTTAACAGCCAATTTCCTATGGTTAATTTTACATTTTAGAATTTCAAGACCAAAATAATCTTATTACCAGGCATTGGTGGTATAGTGGTTAGCATAGCTGCCTTCCAAGCAGTTGACCTGGGTTCGATTCCCGGCCAATGCATGACTTGCATTATATTGGCAAGTCCAGTCAGTTGAAAGTTTTTACTCATTTATTGATCAGCAAAAAACCCGGACTTAAAAGCCAATTTCTAATTGTTTATTTTACATTTTACAAATTTCAAAACAAAAAATTATCCAAAAACCAAGTATCTGTGTATAGCGGCTAGCATAGCTGCCTTCCAACAATCAAACCCAGTTTTGATTCCCAGCCAGTGCATGGCTTGAGTTGTTTTGGCAAAATCCAGTCCGTTTAAAGTTGTTACTCAACCATTGATAAGCAAATGTCCCTGAGATTCCAGCTAATTTTAGATGATAGCAGCCAATTTCATATGGTGTATTTTAGATTTTTAGAATTCCAAGGCAGCAATTGTCCATGGACCAAATATTGTTGGAAATGTTTCCAGCATAGCTGCCTTCCAAGCAATTGACCTGGGTTCCGTTAACGGCCAATGCATTGCTTGTGTTATCTTGGCAATATCCAGTCAGTTCAAAGTTTTTACTTAACTATTGATCAGCAAAAAACCCAGAGATAACAGCCAATTTCCTATGGTTAATTTTACATTTTAGAATTTCAAATCTAAAATTACCAAATTACCAGGCATTGGTGGTATAGTGGTTAGCATAGCTGCCTTCCAAGCAGTTGACCCGGGTTCGATTCCCGGCCAATGCATGACTTGCATTATATTGGCAAGTCCAGTCAGTTGAAAGTTTTTACTCATTTATTGATCAGCAAAATACCCGGACTTAAAAGCCAATTTCTAATTGTTTATTTTACATTTTACAAATTTCAAAACAAAAAATTATCCAAAAACCAAGTATCTGTGTATAGCGGCTAGCATAGCTGCCTTCCAACAATTAAACCCAGTTTTGATTCCCAGCCAGTGCATGGCTTGGGTTGTTTTGGCAAAATCCAGTTTGTTTAAAGTTGTTACTCAACCATTGATAAGCAAATGTCACTGAGATTCCAGCTAATTTTAGATGATAGCAGCCAATTTCATATGGTGTATTTTAGATTTTTAGAATTTCAAGGCAGCAATTGTCCATGGACCAAATATTGTTGGAAATGTGGCCAGCATAGCTGCCTTCCAAGCAATGGACCTCGGTTCCGTTAACGGCCAATGCATTGCTTGTGTTATCTTGGCAATATCCAGTCAGTTGAAAGTTTTTACTTAACTATTGATCAGCAAAAAACCCAGAGATAACAGCCAATTTCCTATGGTTAATTTTACATTTTAGAATTTCAAATCTAAAATGACCTGATTACCAGGCATTGGTGGTATAGTGGTTAGCATAGCTGCCTTCCAAGCAGTTGACCTGGGTTCGATTCCCGGCCAATGCATGACTTGCATTATATTGGCAAGTCCAGTCAGTTGAAAGTTTTTACTCATTTATTGATCAGCAAAAAACCCGGACTTAAAAGCCAATTTCTAATTGTTTATTTTACATTTTACAAATTTCAAAACAAAAAATTATCCAAAAAACCAAGTATCTGTGTATAGCGGCTAGCATAGCTGCCTTCCAACAATTAAACCCAGTTTTGATTCCCAGCCAGTGCATGGCTTGAGTTGTTTTGGCAACGTCCAGTCCGTTTAAATTTGTTACTCAACCATCGATAAGCAAACGACCCTGAGATTCCAGCTAATTTTAGATGATGGCAGCCAATTTCCTATGGTGTATTTTAGATTTTAGAATTTTTAAGGCAGCAATTGTCCATGGACTAAATATTGGTGGAAAAGTGGCTAGCATAGATGCCTTCCAAGCAATTGACCTGGGTTCCGTTTCTGGCCAATGCATGGCTTGTGTTATCTTGGCAATATCCAGTCAGTTGAAAGTATTTACTTAACTATTGATCAGCAAAAAACCCAGAGATAACAGCCAATTTCTAATTGTATATTTTCGAAATTTCAAGGCAAAATATTCTCCAAGAACCAAGCATTTGTGTATAGCGGCTAGCATAGCTGCCTTCCAACAATTAGACCCAGTTTTCATTCCCAGCCAGTGCATGGCTTGAGTTGTTTTGGCAATTTCCAGTCTGTTTAAAGTTGTTACTCAACCATTGATAAGCAAAAGTCCATATGATTCCAGCTACTTCCAGATGATAGCAGCCAATTTCCTATGGTGTATTTTAGATTTAAAAATTTCAAGGCAGCAATTGTCCATGGACTAAATATTGGTGGAAAAGTGGCTAGCATAGCTGCCTTCAAGCAATTGACCTGGGTTCCGTTTCCAGCCAATGAATGGCTTGTGTTATCTTGGCAACGTCCAGTCAATTGAAAGTTTTTACTTAACTATTGATCAGCAAAAAACCCAGAGATAGCAGCCAATTTCCTATGCTTTATTTTAGATTTTAGAAATTCAAAGCAAAAACTATCATATTACAAGGCATTGGTGGTATAGTTGTTAGCATAGCTACCTTCCAAGCAGTAAACCCGTGTTGGATTCCCGGTCAATGCATGACTTGCATTATATTGGCAACGTCCAGTCAATTGAAAGTTTTTACTCAACTATTGATCAGCAAAAACACCTGACTTAACAGCCAATTTCTAATTGTTTATTTTACATTTTTGAAATTTCAAGGCAAAAAATTACCCAGGAACCAAGCATTTGTGTATAGTGGCTAGCATAGCTGACCTCCAAGAATTAGACCTAGTTTTGATTCCCAGCCACTGCATGGCTTGAGTTGTTTTGGCAACGTCCAGTCCGTTTAAATTTGTTACTCAACCATCGATAAGCAAACGACCCTGAGATTCCAGCTAATTTTAGATGATGGCAGCCAATTTCCTATGGTGTATTTTAGATTTTAGAATTTTTAAGGCAGCAATTGTCCATGGACTAAATATTGGTGGAAAAGTGGCTAGCATAGATGCCTTCCAAGCAATTGACCTGGGTTCCGTTAACGGCCAATGCATGGCTTGTGTTATCTTGGCAATGTCCAGTCAGTTGAAAGTTTTTACTTAACTATTTATCAGCAAAAAACCCAAACTTAACAGCCAATTTCCTATGGTTAATTTTACATTTTAGAATTTCAAGACCAAAATAATCTTATTACCAGGCATTGGTGGTATAGTGGTTAGCATAGCTACCTTCCAAGCAGTTGACCCGGGTTCGATTCCCGGCCAATGCATGACTTGAATTATATTGGCAAGTCCAGTCAGTTGAAAGTTTTTACTTAACTATTGATCAGCAAAAAATCCGGACTCAACAGCCTATTTCTAATTATTTATTTTAAATTTTAGAAATTTCAAAGAAAAAAATTATCCAAGAACCAAGCATTGGTGTATAGCGGCTAGCATAGCTGCTTTCCAACAATTAGACCCAGTTTTGATTCCCAGCCAGTGCATGGCTTGGGTTGTTTTGGCAACGTCCAGTCCGTTTAAAGTTGTTACTCAACCATTGATAAGCAAATGTCCCTGAGATTCCAGCTAATTTTAGATGATAGCAGCCAATTTCATATGGTGTATTTTAGATTTTAGAATTTTTAAGGCAGCAATTGTCCATGGACTAAATATTGGTGGAAATGTGGCCAGCATAGATGCCTTCCAAGCAATTGACCTCGGTTCCGTTAACGGCCAATGCATGGCTTGTGTTATCTTGGCAATGTCCAGTCAGTTGAAAGTTTTTACTTAACTATTTATCAGCAAAAAACCCAAACTTAACAGCCAATTTCCTATGGTTAATTTTACATTTTAGAATTTCAAGACCAAAATAATCTTATTACCAGGCATTGGTGGTATAGTGGTTAGCATAGCTGCCTTCCAAGCAGTTGACCTGGGTTCTATTCCCGGCCAATGCATGACTTGCATTATATTGGCAAGTCCAGTCAGTTGAAAGTTTTTACTCATTTATTGATCAGCAAAAAACCCGGACTTAAAAGCCAATTTCTAATTGTTTATTTTACATTTTACAAATTTCAAAACAAAAAATTATCCAAAAACCAAGTATCTGTGTATAGCGGCTAGCATAGCTGCCTTCCAACAATCAAACCCAGTTTTGATTCCCAGCCAGTGCATGGCTTGGGTTGTTTTGGCAAAATCCAGTCCGTTTAAAGTTGTTACTCAACCATTGATAAGCAAATGTCCCTGAGATTCCAGCTGATTTTAGATGATAGCAGCCAATTTCATATGGTGTATTTTAGATTTTTAGAATTCCAAGGCAGCAAATGTCCATGGACCAAATATTGTTGGAAATGTGGCCAGCATAGCTGCCTTCCAAGCAATTGACCTGGGTTCCGTTAACGGCCAATGCATTGCTTGTGTTATCTTGGCAATATCCAGTCAGTTGAAAGTTTTTACTTAACTATTGATCAGCAAAAAACCCAGAGATAACAGCCAATTTCCTATGGTTAATTTTACATTTTAGAATTTCAAATCTACAATTACCAAATTACCAGGCATTGGTGGTATAGTGGTTAGCATAGCTGCCTTCCAAGCAGTTGACCCGGGTTCGATTCCCGGCCAATGCATGACTTGCATTATATTGGCAAGTCCAGTCAGTTGAAAGTTTTTACTCATTTATTGATCAGCAAAATACCCGGACTTAAAAGCCAATTTCTAATTGTTTATTTTACATTTTACAAATTTCAAAACAAAAAATTATCCAAAAACCAAGTATCTGTGTATAGCGGCTAGCATAGCTGCCTTCCAACAATTAAACCCAGTTTTGATTCCCAGCCAGTGCATGGCTTGGGTTGTTTTGGCAAAATCCAGTTTGTTTAAAGTTGTTACTCAACCATTGATAAGCAAATGTCCCTGAGATTCCAGCTAATTTTAGATGATAGCAGCCAATTTCATAAGGTGTATTTTAGATTTTAGAATTTTTAAGGCAGTAATTGTCCATGGACTAAATATTAATGGAAAAGTGGCTAGCATAGCTGCCTTCAAAGCAATTGACCTGGGTTCCGTTAACGGCCAATGCATTGCTTGTGTTATCTTGGCAATGTCCAGTCAGTTGAAAGTTTTTACTTAACTATTGATCAGCAAAAAACCCGGACTCAACAGCCTATTTCTAATTGTTTATCTTAAATTTTAGAAATTTCAAAGAAAAAAATTATCCAAGAACCAAGCATTGGTGTATAGCGGCTAGCATAGCTGCTTTCCAACAATTAGACCCAGTTTTGATTCCCAGCCAGTGCATGGCTTGGGTTGTTTTGGCAAAATCCAGTCCGTTTAAAGTTGTTACTCAACCATTGATAAGCAAATGTCCCTGAGATTCCAGCTAATTTTAGATGATAGCAGCCAATTTCATATGGTGTATTTTAGATTTTTAGAATTTCAAGGCAGCAATTGTCCATGGACCAAATATTGTTGGAAATGTGGCCAGCATAGCTGCCTTCCAAGCAATGGACCTCGGTTCCGTTAACGGCCAATGCACTGCTTGTGTTATCTTGGCAATATCCAGTCAGTTGAAAGTTTTTACTTAACTATTGATCAGCAAAAAACCCAGAGATAACAGCCAATTTCCTATGGTTAATTTTACATTTTAGAATTTCAAATCTAAAATTACCTAATTACTAGGCACTGGTGGTATAGTGGTTAGCATAGCTGCCTTCCAAGCAATTGGCCTGGGTTCGATTCCCGGCCAATGCATGACTTGCATTGTATTGGCAACGTCCAGTCAGTTGAAAGTTTTTACTCAACTATTGATCAGCAAAAAACCCGGACTTAACAGCCAATTTCTTATTGTTTATTTTACATTTTAGAAATTTCAAAACAAAAAATTATCCAAAAACCAAGTATTTGTGTATAGCGGCTAGCATAGCTGCCTTCCAACAATTAAACCCAGTTTTGACTCCCAGCCAGTGCATGGCTTGAGTTGTTTTGGCAACGTCCAGTCTGTTGAAAGTCTTTATTTAACCATTGATAAGCAAACGACTCTGAGATTCCAGCTAATTTTAGATGATAGCAGCCAATTTCTTATGGTGTATTTTAGATTTTAGAATTTCAAGGCAGTAATTGTCCATGGACTAAATATTAATGGAAAAGTGGCTAGCATAGCTGCCTTCAAAGCAATTGACCTGGGTTCCGTTAACGGCCAATGCATTGCTTGTGTTATCTTGGCAAGTCCAGTCAGTTGAAAGTTTTTACTCATTTATTGATCAGCAAAATACCCGGACTTAAAAGCCAATTTCTAATTGTTTATTTTACATTTTACAAATTTCAAAACAAAAAATTATCCAAAAACCAAGTATCTGTGTATAGCGGCTAGCATAGCTGCCTTCCAACAATTAAACCCAGTTTTGATTCCCAGCCAGTGCATGGCTTGGGTTGTTTTGGCAAAATCCAGTTTGTTTAAAGTTGTTACTCAACCATTGATAAGCAAATGTCACTGAGATTCCAGCTAATTTTAGATGATAGCAGCCAATTTCATATGGTGTATTTTAGATTTTTAGAATTTCAAGGCAGCAATTGTCCATGGACCAAATATTGTTGGAAATGTGGCCAGCATAGCTGCCTTCCAAGCAATTGACCTGGGTTCCGTTAACGGCCAATGCATTGCTTGTGTTATCTTGGCAATATCCAGTCAGTTCAAAGTTTTTTTCTTAACTATTGATCAGCAAAAAATCCGGACTCAACAGCCTATTTCTAATTATTTATTTTAAATTTTAGAAATTTCAAAGAAAAAAATTATCCAAGAACCAAGCATTGGTGTATAGCGGCTAGCATAGCTGCTTTCCAACAATTAGACCCAGTTTTGATTCCCAGCCAGTGCATGGCTTGGGTTGTTTTGGCAAAATCCAGTCCGTTTAAAGTTGTTACTCAACCATTGATAAGCAAATGTCCCTGAGATTCCAGCTAATTTTAGATGATAGCAGCCAATTTCATATGGTGTATTTTAGATTTTTAGAATTTCAAGGCAGCAATTGTCCATGGACCAAATATTGTTGGAAATGTGGCCAGCATAGCTGCCTTCCAAGCAATTGACCTGGGTTCCGTTAACGGCCAATGCATTGCTTGTGTTATCTTGGCAATATCCAGTCAGTTGAAAGTTTTTACTTAACTATTGATCAGCAAAAAACCCAGAGATAACAGCCAATTTCCTATGGTTAATTTTACATTTTAGAATTTCAAATCTAAAATGACCTAATTACCAGGCATTGGTGGTATAGTGGTTAGCATAGCTGCCTTCCAAGCAGTTGACCTGGGTTCGATTCCCGGCCAATGCATGACTTGCATTATATTGGCAAGTCCAGTCAGTTGAAAGTTTTTACTCATTTATTGATCAGCAAAAAACCCGGACTTAAAAGCCAATTTCTAATTGTTTATTTTACATTTTACAAATTTCAAAACAAAAAATTATCCAAAAACCAAGTATCTGTGTATAGCGGCTAGCATAGCTGCCTTCCAACAATTAAACCCAGTTTTGATTCCCAGCCAGTGCATGGCTTGAGTTGTTTTGGCAACGTCCAGTCCGTTTAAATTTGTTACTCAACCATCGATAAGCAAACGACCCTGAGATTCCAGCTAATTTTAGATGATGGCAGCCAATTTCCTATGGTGTATTTTAGATTTTAGAAATTTTAAGGCAGCAATTGTCCATGGACTAAATATTGGTGGAAAAGTGGCTAGCATAGATGCCTTCCAAGCAATTGACCTCGGTTCCGTTAACGGCCAATGCATGGCTTGTGTTATCTTGGCAATGTCCAGTCAGTTGAAAGTTTTTACTTAACTATTTATCAGCAAAAAACCCAAACTTAACAGCCAATTTCCTATGGTTAATTTTACATTTTAGAATTTCAAGACCAAAATAATCTTATTACCAGGCATTGGTGGTATAGTGGTTAGCATAGCTGCCTTCCAAGCAGTTGACCTGGGTTCGATTCCCGGCCAATGCATGACTTGCATTATATTGGCAAGTCCAGTCAGTTGAAAGTTTTTACTCATTTATTGATCAGCAAAAAACCCGGACTTAAAAGCCAATTTCTAATTGTTTATTTTACATTTTACAAATTTCAAAACAAAAAATTATCCAAAAACCAAGTATCTGTGTATAGCGGCTAGCATAGCTGCCTTCCAACAATCAAACCCAGTTTTGATTCCCAGCCAGTGCATGGCTTGGGTTGTTTTGGCAAAATCCAGTCCGTTTAAAGTTGTTACTCAACCATTGATAAGCAAATGTCCCTGAGATTCCAGCTAATTTTAGATGATAGCAGCCAATTTCATATGGTGTATTTTAGATTTTTAGAATTCCAAGGCAGCAATTGTCCATGGACCAAATATTGTTGGAAATGTGGCCAGCATAGCTGCCTTCCAAGCAATTGACCTGGGTTCCGTTAACGGCCAATGCATTGCTTGTGTTATCTTGGCAATATCCAGTCAGTTCAAAGTTTTTACTTAACTATTGATCAGCAAAAAACCCAGAGATAACAGCCAATTTCCTATGGTTAATTTTACATTTTAGAATTTCAAATCTAAAATTACCAAATTACCAGGCATTGGTGGTATAGTGGTTAGCATAGCTGCCTTCCAAGCAGTTGACCCGGGTTCGATTCCCGGCCAATGCATGACTTGCATTATATTGGCAAGTCCAGTCAGTTGAAAGTTTTTACTCATTTATTGATCAGCAAAAAACCCGGACTTAAAAGCCAATTTCTAATTGTTTATTTTACATTTTTGAAATTTCAAGGCAAAAAATTACCCAGGAACCAAGCATTTGTGTATAGTGGCTAGCATAGCTGACCTCCAAGAATTAGACCTAGTTTTGATTCCCAGCCACTGCATGGCTTGAGTTGTTTTGGCAACGTCCAGTCCGTTTAAATTTGTTACTCAACCATCGATAAGCAAACGACCCTGAGATTCCAGCTAATTTTAGATGATGGCAGCCAATTTCCTATGGTGTATTTTAGATTTTAGAATTTTTAAGGCAGCAATTGTCCATGGACTAAATATTGGTGGAAAAGTGGCTAGCATAGATGCCTTCCAAGCAATTGACCTGGGTTCCGTTAACGGCCAATGCATGGCTTGTGTTATCTTGGCAATGTCCAGTCAGTTGAAAGTTTTTACTTAACTATTTATCAGCAAAAAACCCAAACTTAACAGCCAATTTCCTATGGTTAATTTTACATTTTAGAATTTCAAGACCAAAATAATCTTATTACCAGGCATTGGTGGTATAGTGGTTAGCATAGCTGCCTTCCAAGCAGTTGACCCGGGTTCGATTCCCGGCCAATGCATGACTTGAATTATATTGGCAAGTCCAGTCAGTTGAAAGTTTTTACTTAACTATTGATCAGCAAAAAATCCGGACTCAACAGCCTATTTCTAATTATTTATTTTAAATTTTAGAAATTTCAAAGAAAAAAATTATCCAAGAACCAAGCATTGGTGTATAGCGGCTAGCATAGCTGCTTTCCAACAATTAGACCCAGTTTTGATTCCCAGCCAGTGCATGGCTTGGGTTGTTTTGGCAAAATCCAGTCCGTTTAAAGTTGTTACTCAACCATTGATAAGCAAATGTCCCTGAGATTCCAGCTAATTTTAGATGATAGCAGCCAATTTCATATGGTGTATTTTAGATTTTTAGAATTTCAAGGCAGCAATTGTCCATGGACCAAATATTGTTGGAAATGTGGCCAGCATAGCTGCCTTCCAAGCAATTGACCTGGGTTCCGTTAACGGCCAATGCATTGCTTGTGTTATCTTGGCAATATCCAGTCAGTTGAAAGTTTTTACTTAACTATTGATCAGCAAAAAACCCAGAGATAACAGCCAATTTCCTATGGTTAATTTTACATTTTAGAATTTCAAATCTAAAATGACCTAATTACCAGGCATTGGTGGTATAGTGGTTAGCATAGCTGCCTTCCAAGCAGTTGACCTGGGTTCGATTCCCGGCCAATGCATGACTTGCATTATATTGGCAAGTCCAGTCAGTTGAAAGTTTTTACTCATTTATTGATCAGCAAAAAACCCGGACTTAAAAGCCAATTTCTAATTGTTTATTTTACATTTTACAAATTTCAAAACAAAAAATTATCCAAAAACCAAGTATCTGTGTATAGCGGCTAGCATAGCTGCCTTCCAACAATTAAACCCAGTTTTGATTCCCAGCCAGTGCATGGCTTGAGTTGTTTTCGCAAAATCCAGTCCGTTTAAAGTTGTTACTCAACCATTGATAAGCAAACAACCCTGAGATTCCAGCTAATTTTAGATGATTGCAGCCAATTTCCTATGGTGTATTTTAGATTTTAGAATTTTAAGGCAGCAATTGTCCATGGACTAAATATTGGAGGAAAAGTGGCTAGCATAGCTGCCTTCCAAGCAATTGACATGGGTTCCGTTTCCGGCCAATGCATGGCTTGTGTTATCTTGGCAATATCCAGTCAGTTGAAAGTTTTTACTTAACTATTGATCAGCAAAAAACCCGGACTCAACAGCCTATTTCTAATTGTTTATTTTAAATTTTAGAAATTTCAAAGAAAAAAATTATCCAAGAACCAAGCATTGGTGTATAGCGGCTAGCATAGCTGCTTTCCAACAATTAGACCCAGTTTTGATTCCCAGCCAGTGCATGGCTTGGGTTGTTTTGGCAAAATCCAGTCCGTTTAAAGTTGTTACTCAACCATTGATAAGCAAATGTCCCTGAGATTCCAGCTAATTTTAGATGATAGCAGCCAATTTCATAAGGTGTGTTTTAGATTTTAGAATTTTTAAGGCAGTAATTGTCCATGGACTAAATATTAATGGAAAAGTGGCTAGCATAGCTGCCTTCAAAGCAATTGACCTGGGTTCCGTTAACGGCCAATGCATTGCTTGTGTTATCTTGGCAATGTCCAGTCAGTTGAAAGTTTTTACTTAACTATTGATCAGCAAAAAACTCAGAGATAACAGCCAATTTCCTATGGTTAATTTTACATTTTAGAATTTCAAGACAAAAATATGTAAGTACAAGGCTCTGGTGGTATAGTGGTTAGTATAGCTGCCTTCCAATTAGTTGACCCTCGTTCGATTCCCGGCCAATGCATAACTTGCATTACATTGGCAAAGTCCAGTCAGTTGAAGATGTTTACTCAACTATTGATTAGCAAAAAAACCCAGACTTAACAGCCAATTTCTAATTGTATATTTTACATTTTAGAAAATTCTAAGCAAAAAATTATCCAAGAACCAAGCATTGGTGTATAGCGGCTAGCATAGCTGCTTTCCAACAATTAGACCCAGTTTTGATTCCCAACCATTGCATTGCTTGAGTTGTTTTGGTAAAGTCCAGTCCGTTTAAAGTTGTTACTCAACCATTGATAAGCAAACGTCCCTGAGATCCCAGCTAATTTTAGATGATAGCAGCCAATTTCCTATAATTTATTCTAGATTTTAGAATTTCAAGGCAGCAATTGTCCATGGACTAAATATTGGTGGAATAGTGGCTAGCATAGTTGCCTTCCAAGCAATTGACCTGGGTTCCGTTTCCGGCCAATGCATGGCTTGTGTTATCTTGGCAATGTCCAGTCAGTTAAAAGTTTTTACTTAACTATTGATCAGTAAAAAAAACCAGAGATAACAGCCAATTTCCTATGGTATATTTTACAGTTTAGAATTTCAAAGCAAAATGTATCAAGATACCAGGCATTGGTGGTATAGTGGTTAGCATAGCTGCCTTCCAAGCAGTTGACCCGGGTTCGATTCCCGGCCAATGCATGACTTGCATTATATTGGCAACGTCCAGTCAGTTGAAAGTTTTTACTCAACTATTGATCAGCAAAAAACCTGGACTTAACAGCCTATTTCTAATTGTTTATTTTACATTTTAGAAATTTCAAAGCAAAAAATTATCCTAGAACCAAGCATTTTTGTATAGCGGCTAGCATAGCCGCCTTCCAACAATTAGACCCAGTTTTGATTCCCAGCCATTGCATGGCTTGAGTTGTTTTGGCAGCGTCCAGTCTGTTTAAAGTTGTTACTCAACCATTGATAAGCAAACAACCCTGAGATTCCAGCTAATTTTAGATGATAGCAGCCAATTTTCTATGGTGTATTTTAGATTTTAGAATTTCAAGGCAGCAATTGTCCATGGACTAAATATTGGTGGAATAGTGGTTAGCATAGCTGCCTTCCAAGCAATTGACCTGGGTTCCGTTTCAGGCCAATAAATGGCTTGTGTTTCTTGGCAATGTCCACTCAGTTGAAACTTTTTACTTAACTATTGATCAGCAAAAAACCCAGAGATAACAGCCAATTTCCTATGGTTTATTTTACATTTTAAAATTTCAAGGCAAAAATTATATAAGTACCAGGCATTGGTGGTAATGCATGGCTTAAATTATATTGGCAACGTCCAGTCGGTTGAAAGTTCTTATTTAACTATTGATCAGAAAGCAGCCAATTTCCTATGATTTCTTTTAGAACTTAGAATTTCAAGGCAAAAATTTTCCATTGGACTAAATATTGGTGGTCTAGTGTCTAGCAAAACTACCTTCCAAGCAGTCGACCTATGTTCCATTTCCGGCCAATTCATGGCTTGTGTTATCTTGGCAACGTCCAGTCAGTTGAAAGTTTTTACTCAACTATTGATCAGCAAAAAACCCAGAGATAACAGTCAATGTCTAATTGTTTATTTTACATTTTAGAATTTCAAAAGCAAAAATTATCCAAGAACCAAGTATTTGTGTATAGTGGCTAGCATGGCTGCCTTCCAAGAGGTAAACCCGGTTTTCATTCCCAGCCAGTGTATGGTTTAAAGTTGTTTTGACAACGTCCAGTCTGTTGAAAGCTGTTATTCAACCATTGATAAGCAAACGACACTGAGATTCCAGCTAATTTTTAATGGTTTGTTTATGTTTTCTGAATTTTTTGGTCAAAGTAAACCATAAACCAAGCATAGCTGACTTGATAAAAGTTGAGTGGGGTTTGACACCTGGCCCATGGTTGGTTGGAAATGTTTTGGAATTGTCCAGTCCATTGAAAAGTTGTTACCTAACCTTTGATCAGAAAACAACCAATAGGTTACAGCTAATTTTCAAGGTTTTATTTAGGTTTTTCCAATTTCAAGATACAATTTGCTCAAGGACAAGGCATTGGTGGTATAGTGGCTAGCAAAGCTGCCTTCCAAGCAGATGACCTGCCAATGCATGGCTTGTGTTATCTTGGCAACGTCCAGTCAGTTAAAAGTTGTTACTCAACTATTGATCAGCAAAAAACCCAGAGATAACAGCCAATATCTAATTGTTTATTTTAGATTCTAGAATTTCACGGCAAAAATGATCCAAGAACCAAGTATTTGTGTATAGTGGCTAGCATAGCTGCCTTCCAAGAAGTAGACCCGGTTTTGATTCACAGCCAGTGCATGATGCCTTGAGTTGTTTTGATAAGGTCCAGTCTGTCAACCACTGATATGCAAACAACACTGAGATGTCAGCTAATTTTTAATGGTTTGTTTATGTTTTCTGAATTTCCTGGTCAAAATAAACCATAAACCAAGCATTGGTGGTATAGTGCAGTGGTTCTCAACCTTTTTTCAGTGATGTACCCCCTGTGAAAATTTGTTTAATTCAAGTAGCCCCTAATCAGAGCAAAGCATTTTTGGTTGAAAAAAATAGATAAAGAAGTAAAATACAGCACTATGTCATCAGTTTCTGATTTATTAAATTGTATAAAAGCGCAAAATATTGCTCTTTTGTAGTGGTCTTTCTTGAACTATTTGAAAAAAAAGATATAAAAATAACTAAAAACTTGTTGAAAAATAAACAAGTGATTAAATTATAAATAAAGATTCCTACACATAGAAGTAATCAACTTAAAGTGCCCTCTTTGGGGATTGTAATAGAGATCCATCTGGATTCATGAACTTCATTCTCAACATTTCTTCACAAAAAAAGAAATCTTTAACATCAATATTTATGGAACATGTCCACATGTCTCAGCTGCATTACTGCTACGCTTTAACCAAGCCTCCATTGTTTTCTACATGGATAGTTGACAGTTGGTGCCGTGTGGCACCGCCAGGTAGGGTCAAACCATCATGGAATGGGGGAAACTTTGGCTTTATGGTAATGAATGGAATAGCCTACTTGATTAGATGTTAAGTTTATGAACTTACATTCATATTTTGTCGAAGTATTATTCAATAAATATATTTATAAAGGATTTTTGAATTGTTGCTATTTTTAGAATATTTAAAAAAAATCTCACGTACCCCTCAGCATACCTTCAAGTATCCCCAGGGGTACGCGTACCCCCATTTGAGAACCACTGGTATAGTGGATAGCATAGCTGACATGATAAAAGTTGAGTGGGGTTTAACACCTGGCCCATGCTTGGTTGGAACTGTTTTGGAATGATCCAGTTCATTGAAAAGTTGTTACTCAACCCTTTACCAGAAACCAACCAATAGATTACAGCTAATTTTCAAAGTTTTATTTAAATTTTTAAGATTTTAAGGCACAATATACTCAAGGAACAGGCATTTCCAAGCAGTTGACCTGGGTTTCATTTCCGGCCAATGCATGGCTTGAGTTATTTTGGCAACGTCCAGGCAGTTGAAAGATTTTACATAACTATTGATCAGCAAAAAACCCAGACTTAACAGCCAATTTATATTTGTTTATTTTACATTTTAGAAATTTCAAGGCAAAAAATCATCCTAGAACCAAGCATTTGTGTATAGTGGCTGGCATAGCTGCCTTCCAAGAAGTAGACCCGGTTTTGATTCCCAGCTAGTGCATGGCTTGAGTTGTTTTGGCAATGTCCAGTCCGTTGAAAGTTGTTATTTAATCATTGATAAGCAAACGACACTGAGATTCCAGCAAATTTTTAATGGTTTGTTTATATTTTCTAAATTTCCAGGTCAAAGTTAACCATGACCCAAGCATTGGTGGTATAGAGGATAGAATAGCTGACTTGATAAAAGTTGAGTGGGGTTTGACACCTGGCCCATGGTCCCATGGTTGGTTGGAACTGATTTGGAAAGTTGTTACTCAACCCTTGATCAGAAAAAAACCTGGTATACCGGTATTTTAGATTTTAGAATTTCACGGCAAAAGTTGTCCATGGACTAAATATTGGTGGTATAGTGGCTTGCATAGCTGCTTTCCAAGCAGTTGACCTGGGTTCCATTTCCGGCTAATGCATGACTTGTGTTATCTTGGCAACATCCAGTCAGGTGAAAGTTTTTACTCAACTATTGATCAGCAAAAACCCAGATTTAACAGCTAATTTCTAATTGTCAAGTATACATGGGTTATGCATCCTTTGAGCGCTGGACTGATATCAAATCGATCGCCAATAACAATATCAATCGGATTGGGACACAACTAGCAGTTACCATACCAACACAGATACGACAGAGAGTTGAAGTTTTTAAATGTTTAAAGGGGAACTGCACATTTTGGGGAATTTTGCCTAACATTCACTATCAGTAAGAAAGATATGACCATGGATGTTATTTTTTTCAATGCATTCTAAGTATTTAATAAATGTGATCAAAAGTCTGCTTACAGTAGAGCATATGGAAGCCGCTCAATTCCGCCTATAAAGACCTTAAAAAACATCCAAACACCTCTATTAGGGTTTTATGTACATGATGTATGGTAAGTATATATGTAATGTAGTAAAAGGCACATTTATAATACGGACAGAAGAGTGACACGGCAGTGCGGCTGGATCAAAAGAGACGTCGTAATAATGATAAATAATATTATCATGCATTAATATCTCTTAGCCTCTAATGCGTGGTCAAGAGATATTAATGCGTGGCACTCATTAAATGTCTCTGCTGCATTGGATCAGTCTCCTTTCTTTAACAGGCAAAAGCTTTCTAACCTCACTAATGCCTTGCATCGTCTATATTAGATATATAACAACGGGTGGGTGGCGGGTGGCGGGTGGCGGGCGGTTGTGGTTTTGATAAAATGTTAGTTCGGGTGGATGGCGGGTGGATGACGACTTTTGTGATGCGGTTGTGGATGAAATAATTGCCTGTCCGCGCATCTGTAGTCTCTACTAACTTGGAGGAGCCAAACCACAGTTTAATATTCCTTCTTTCTCTGTCTGGGTGTGTGTTAATTCAGGAGAGTACAACCTGACCATGCAAGGAGATGTTCATGTGTAAGTGACCAGAAAACAACCTCTGTATGTTGTAACTTAAATGTTGGCGTGAAGATAGACATGGAGTCTCTCCTCCAGGATAGAGCTATCATTTTTGCATTACGAAGTCTGAATTTATTGCCTCCTCTCGTGAGAGAGTTAACCCAGTCCACATACGAATGTCCAACTTAGGCTCCTTAATTTATTATGGGCTCGACCATTATTTACTTAAACCTGGTGGTTCACTTACTGTACAATGTCGGCTGTCATTAGGATGCGGATTGCTGGGATGTTCATATATTCCCGTTAAGATGAAGAAACAAGGTGGGGAAAATGGCTGTCAAAGTGTACCAACTTGTCCGATTACATTCTGATCCATCCACTTTCCAAGTGACATGCATGATTTTATTATCTACAATAAACATCCAGGTAGCAAGGAAGCGAGGAAACAGCAGACGATGATGTAAACATCGGCACGCACAGGAAGTGATCAGAACGCCACTATAAATAGTTTGTCTGCGTCAGCGCTTATCATAACAATATCACTTGGTTAATATTTAAGTCATTAAGCGTAAATGGAGTATTGTTGGCTCTTTTTTAATGGCTATTGGATTCTTTTGGGGCGGAATAGAGGACCTCCTCTTGGCTCCACTGTAAGTAGACTTTTATTAATGTTTATTTCATATATAGAATGCATTAAAAAATATATATCCGTCGTCATTTATTTCATAATGATTGTGAATAATAGCAACATTCTAAAAGAAGTGGGGGTTTTTTCAATTGTTTAATTGCATGTCTTTACATTTATCAGATGTTCATACAAAAAAACAATATAACATACAAATATATATGAGAAAATATCAGTAAATCAACTTAAATTAGTGGAGCAACAAAAATATAAAACAATTTGAAGGCATCCAATGAACATAAAAAAAATGAATTCAGACAGGAGATGGATATTAAGCAAAATATCATCCAGATATTAGCACACTGTGAGTAATAAAAGAGACGTTTAAAATCCACGTTTATACGGGTTGTCACAAAAGGGTTGGCGTCAAAGATTGTGGCAAGATTTTTATTTACAGCTCCACTCATAGCCTGTCATCACTTTGTCTTATACCTATGGGTCAGTGCTCCGTGTGGGAGATTACACACACAATGAGCCTGCATATTTGTGTGCAAGTCTGTGTGTGTGTGAATGTGTATGTGTATGCGTGTGTGTGTGTGTGTGTGTGTGTGTGTGTGTGTGTGTGTGTGTGTGTGTGTGTGTGTGTGTGCAAGCGTGTGTGTGTGTGTGTGTGTGTGTGTGTGTCTTCTCCTCTAATGATGAGTCTGTCATTGTTGAGTGGTGCGCCAAGGTGGCAGACTAGACCAAAGCCCCAAGTCCTCATTCTCTGTGCATCTATTTGTGTGTGTATTCATGCGGGTGTGTGACTTCATGCCCCAGACTGGTGTGTGTGTGTGCGTGTGTGTGTGTGTGTGTGTGTGTGTGTGTGTGTGTGTGTGTGTGCGTGCGTGTCTGGGTGTCAGTATTAATGAACCCAGATTTCATTTCCGATGAGCGATTATTTGACTGTTCATTTGGCTAAGATTTATGACGAGGCCCTATATCTGTAGCCTGCAGCGCTCCTCTAGTCTTTAATAATGGGAAATGAAGTCATTAATCACCCGTAGCAGAAAGCACAGGAGACATATCTGCAACACTGGAATATCATTTTCTATGCAAAAGCTTATCCAGTACATGGAGGCAGGAGCATATACCGGTGTCAATGATTAGCATTTCGCTTGAAAAAAAAAAAAAAAAGATTACTGTCTCAAATGCAGTTAGGAACATAATTTTTTTTAAAGTAATTGACAATTGTTACTTATCAAAAAAGTAATTACATTACTAACAGAATTACTCTTTAATAAATGTAATTATTAATTAATTATTAACGAGGGGAAGTAATTTTTTCATTAAAAAAATAATAAAATCAAATATCTGGCATATAGAGATGAGATGTTTCATGAGACCAGAGTGTCTATGTGCCTATGTGATGTCAGTGCCCAGACGGAGCAGCATTATCTGAGTTCTGTTGAATCTTTTCAGTGGATTGTTTCAGCGCTAGACAATGAAGAGATCGAATGTGCTTCAATGGCTGTACTCCATTTGTGCAAAAACAGGGTAAATGAAGTGTATTAATTAACTCATATTATGTTCAACATATGGTGAATGTTTATATTCAACTTGGAGAAAGCGAACCACCAGGTTTAAGTAAATCGTTGTTGAGCCCATAATAAATTAAGGAGCCTTAATTGGTTAACTCTCTCATGAGAAGAGGCAATACATTCAGACTTCGGAATGCAAAAGTGATAGCTCTGTCCTGGAGGAGAGACTCCATGTTTATCTTAAACGTCAACCTACAAGCTGTTGTCTTCCCAGTCACTTACATCTCCTTACATGGTCATGTTGTACTCTCCTGAATTAACACACACCCAGACAGAGAAAGAAGGAATATAAGACTGCGGTGCGGCTCCTCCGAATTAGGAGTGCCTCATTTTTGACTTAACCTCCTCCAGATACTGCAGACCTGTATAATGACGCTCGCTTGTAATAAAGCAACTTTTTGTTTAGCAAAGCGTCTCGGACGTCTCTTTTGATCCAGCCGCACTGCCGTGTCGCCCTTCTGTCCGGACGAGGATGACAAGACCAGAAATACACATCACAAACTTTTTCCCTTCAATCATTGATTTGTGAATCATTCCCTCGAAATAGTAGTGTGTGTTTGTGTGTGTACTTATATTTGGGTTGTTTGCTGTGTGATGTTGATTCTTTCTATTTGATATCAATTATTTTTTATTGTTGTGCTGGTTGTTGTTGCTTTCATCTGTAAGAATATATATTTACTGTATTGAACTCGCTATGCGGGCAGCACGGTGGGACAGGGGTTAGTGCATGTGCCTCACAATACGAAGGTCCTGAGTTCAATCCCGGGCTCTGGATATTTCTGTGTGGAGTTTGCATGTTCTCCCCGTGACTGCGTGGGTTCCTTCCGGGTACTCCGGCTTCCTCCCACCTCCAAAAACATGCACCTGGGGATAGGTTGATTGGCAACACTAAATTGGCCCTAGTGTGTGAATGTGAGTGTTGTCTATCTGTGTTGGCCCTGTGATGAGGTTGCGACTTGTCCAGCGTGTACTCCGCCTTCCGCCCGAATGCAGCTGACTAAGGCTCCAGCACCCCCCGCAACCCCAAAAGGGACAAGCGGTAGAAAATGGATGGATGGATGGAACTTGCTATGCTTCTTTTACCATGAATTGATTAACGTGGATCCCGACTTAAGCAAGTTGAAAAACGTATTCGGGTGTTACCATTTAGTGGTCAATTGTACGGAATATGTACTGTATTGTGCATTATGCTAATAAAAGTTTCAATCAATCAATCAATCAAATTCTGACGCTGTCTTGTTGACTTACAACCACATCAATTGTAGCAGGTGGAGGTGGAGAACTGTGCTGAAGATGGCAGCAGAGTTTCCCTCCAGGAGAGACCAGCTCATCTTATATTGATGTTACATCAAACGTCTCGCTAACTGTGTTGTAATCAGTGTTGGGACTAAGTAACGTGTTACTGTAACTAGTAATCTAACGCGTCATTTTTTATATTCAGTAACTCAGTTACCGTTACTACATGATGCGTTACTGCGTTATGTTACGTTATTTTTTACGTGGTATCGGTTAGAAACAGAAAATCTGTGTGTGTTTTATCATCTTAAAACTCATTTGTATACTTTAGCCTTTAAATAGACCCCTCTTTAGACTAGTTGATCTGCCGTTTCTTTTCTTTTCTCCTCTGCCCCCCTCTCTCTTGTGGAGGAGGGGGGGACACACAGGTTCGGTGGCCATGGATGAAGTGCGGCTGTCCAGAGTTGGGACCCAGGGTGGACCGCTCGCCTGTGCATCGGTTGGGGACATCTCTGCGCTGCCGACCCGTCTCCGCTCGGGATGGTTTCCTGCTGGCCCCACTATGGACTGGACTCTCACTATTATGTTAGATCCACTATGGACTGGACTTTCACAATACTATGTCAGACCTACTCGACATCCATTGCTTTCGGTCTCCCCTAGAGGAGGGGGGGGGGGGTTACCCACATATGCGGTCCTCTCCAAGGTTTCTCATAGTCATTCACATCGAAGTCCCACTGGGGTGAGTTTTCCTTGCCCTTATGTGGGCTTTGTACCGAGGATGTTGTTGTGGCTTGTGCAGCCCTTTGAGACACTTGTGATTTAGGGCTATATAAATAAACATTGATTGATTGATTGATTGATTGATTGATTGATTGACAAGCCGGAGAAGAGAGACGCGCGCTCTGTGTGTGTCTGGGTGTGGGGAGGGAGGGTAGGTGGGGCGTGTCTGATCATGGCGTAGCTGCACTCGAGTTTGTTAACATGGAGATATTCCCCCTACTTTTCTTTTGTCGAGCACAAAGAAAAGAACATTTTAGTTAAATGTAAGTTGTGTCTTGGATCAAAGATCCCATCTACTGCCCAAAACAGCAATTAAAATCTGCTGAAACAGCTACAAAAGCAACATGCTTTGACGAAGCTAGTAAAGAGAGACACAGACTCCGATGCCACTTAATCTCCACCACCACCACTTAAGGATTAACTCTGTCTCTGCTCATCATTCAGCACTGAAGGTACACACACTCTGTCAATTCTCTTATATACTCTTTCGTTCTAGACTTCTAGAGTGTTTGATTATCACATCACTCTAGACGTATAGACTATAAAGTTCACAAACATAAAGAGGGATCCTAGTGGGCCAGGCCAATCTTTCCTTTTCTCTGAACTAAAACTGGGGAAATGTGTGGAGTGTTCTGGGCTTCAAACATTATTTTGTTTCAGAATTCCTTGAGAAAAAAACGCCTGGTTAGGCTTTGTGTATGTAGTGTGTGCCTTCCTTGCTTTACAGCTATGTTGTTTTTATGCTGTTTGTTACTTATGTATGTTATGTTGCAGCTATTTAAAATAGTTTTGTCAATTTGTTGTGGCCTGAAATAAATTGGCCCTTTGAAACATATCTTTGTCTTTGTGAGTTGTATGTCGACCACATTGCTTACCAGAGTTCAGTGATGCAAATGCATGTCAAGTTGATCAACAGTTTGTATAATTCTCCACTGCAATAACAGTGCTGAAATGAAGGCTAAATGGGCATTAATGGGAGCTTTAAAAAAAATAAAAATAAGTAACTAAATGGTTACTTTTCACTGTAACGCATTACTTTTTGGTGTAAGTAACTGAGTTTGTAACTGAGTTACTTTTGAAATAAAGTATCTAGTAACTGTAACTAGTTACTGGTTTTCAGTAACTAACTCAACACTGGTTGTAATATACCATACCTTTCCAACTATAATCTGCTATGTTTTGGACCGCGCAACTAATAAAACGGTGCAGCTATTTTATGGATTTTTCTCCGCTGACTGCCATGAAGCAAATAGTTTTCATTATACAGGCCAACACACTTAAATGGCGTGGTTATTCTTTGTGCTCTGACGCCATCTTTTGGACGCATTTGCTCACTGCAGTTGCTGTTACCCCAAATAATTATACTTCAAAACCAGGAGGGTGTGCCTGGGCAAGGATGGTTTTGCCCTATCGTAGTGAGAAAAACAATTGTTTTGATCCAAACGAGCAATCCTACTGTCAAAGTCAACGACAGTCGTTGAAGTGAAAACCCCCCTCATTAGCGTTGAGGTACTGTGTGGCAGAACGATCGCTGTGGATCGACTATTACCACCTCAAAATAGTCGGGATCCCCCGTGTAAGCGTTCCAAATAAGTTGTAAACAAATGGCACCTTTTGTGACCAGAATGTTTCTAACCCCTGTTATTTGTTGGAGGCTAAATTGCAGAGTCTTTTAGGAATGGTTGAAAGGACAGTGTTTTATATGGGAGACAGGTGGTGTCGCAGACCACCTCCTTTGTTGTTCAGGGATGGTCTTTCAACCTTTTATTATTTGCGGATGATACAACAGCGTTTTGTTCAGGAGAGAACACACAGGAGATAATACAAATTATAACAGAAGAAATTAACAAATTAAAAAGATGGTTTGACAAAAACAGACTATCGTTGAATCTTAGTAAAACTAAAATAATGCTATTTGGTAACAGTAGAAGAGAAAGTCAAACACAAATACAAATAGACGGAATAGAAATTGAAAGAGTAAACAAAACCAAATTTCTAGGTTTAATGATTGATGATAAATTGAACTGGAAATCTCACGTAAAAAATATACAACATAAAGTTGCAAGAAACACGTCAATAATGAATAAAGCAAAACATGTTCTAGACCAAAAATCCCTTCATATTCTCTACTGCTCACTAGTGTTACCATATCTGAGCTACTGTGTAGAAATATGGGGAAATAATTACAAAAGTACACTTCATTCATTAACGGTGTTACAAAAAAGATCAGTTAGAATAATACATAATGTTGGATATAGAGAACATACAAACCCTTTATTTATTGAATCAAAAATACTGAAATTCCACGACATAGTGAATTTGCAAACAGCTAAAATTATGCACAAAGCAAACTATAACCTGCTACCCAAGAATATACAACAATTCTTCTCAAAAAAAGAGGAGAAATATAATCTTAGAGAAAAACGTAATTTAAAACATTTGTTTGCACGTACAACACTTAAGACCTTCAGTATATCAGTATGTGGAATTAAATTATGGAATGGATTAAGCAAAGCAATCAAACAATGTACTAATATGATACACTTCAAGAAACTCTTCAAACTTAAAGTGTTTACAAAGTACAAAGAAGAAGAACCATGACAAACATTCTCAATTTATTTCATCCATCCATTCATTCATTCTTAAAGTAATGTTACTTATCTCATCATATGAAATATGACTTACTTCACCAATTATTATTATTAAATTCTTACTATTATTTATTTATTTATTTTTATTGTGATTACTTATGGAGTTTATTGTGAAAATATTGTGAACAGGAAGTGAACAAAAAGTTTTGCAACTGTTATGTAAAGAAAAGGGGTAGGATTAAATAAGCTCTGCTTCTTTCTACTCCTTTTCGAACATGTTGAAAAGAAACTGGAAATTGTGATGTATCATGTTGTATGCTTGCATGTTCGAAATAAACTCAAACTCAAAACTCAAACTCAAACTCAAACCTTGACATAGATGGCTTCCCTCACTTCACGACCATGAATTGATTAACGTGGACCCCGACTTAAACAAAATTAAAAACTTATTCGGGTGTTACCATTTAGTGGTCAATTGTACGGAATATGTACTGTACTGTACAATCTACTAATAAAAGTTTAAATCAATAAATCAAACTTTTCTTTCGTACCATCCGCCCTACCTGTCCAGAATATGTAAATTTTTGGTCTCAAAAGAGTGCTGTTTCTACCTGAGGTAGACGCTAAGTCTTGGCCTGAAGAGTTTGCTCGTCTTTGCTGTGTCATGTGTCGGCTTAGTGGTTCTTTTGTTTCCCCAATATATGAATCAGTGCATTCATCATTACACTGGATAGCATACACTAGATTGTTTTAGTGGGTGTGGGGATGTCCGGTCTTTAGGATGCACCAGTCTCTGTCTCAGAGTTGTTGCCTGGTTTGCAGTGTACTGGGACGTTGTGTTGGTTAAATTTTCTTCTGAGTTTCTCAGATATCAGTGACGTGCGGTGAGGTTCATGACTGGTGAGGCACTGACTTCATCACAGTCAGATTTACAAACATATGAACCCTAAAGAGTATCTTATTTACCATTTGATTGGCAGCAGTTAACGGGTTATGTTTAAAAGCTCATACCAGCATTCTTTACACAACTGTAGCACACAAAAAAGCACATTTAATAAAAAAAACATTATTATGGTCTTACCTTTCTTGCTGGACATCCACACAGCCAGCCTTTGCGTGTGTACCACGCCGTTTGAAAAGAACGGGTCTTCTGTCCCGAAGTCAAAAGCAAACCTTTTAGCTCCGGCGTTGGTCTACCTTTAATTATTACCTCTTGCTTCGATTGAAAGTCCAGTTTAGAAAACTGTTTTATTTTACATATGTAATCCTCCATGTTTTTAATAAAAGTTCAGGCGAGAGGAAATAAACAATCGCTGCACTTGACTTGCTAACTTTTTTTTTTTCTTCTTCTTTTTTTTCTATTGCGGCCGAGGAATGATCTCTGGGATCACTACCGCCCTCTACCACCAGGAGGCCGGATTACTGTGAGCCTCAGCCAGTACGTCTTTTGCAGCAGTTTTATGAATGCTCAGCACCAAAAATACATTACACACATACAGTTGTTGACAAAATACACTGTACATTATATACCTCAGCTAAATAAACTATGCCATAGTTTAGTTAGCTGATATAATTCATATAGCAATACGGTCTCACTGCACAGCAGGCCAGGAGTTAGCCTAGTCATTGCGCACAATCCATGTTGAGGCACAACTGAGTGACGTGCCTCAACTGGCTGCTGATCACCGCACCGTCTCTTCTCAGTATTTGAACGGCAAATGTGAAAATAAAAATAAAAATAATCTAAAACTGGTGAAGTTAAATGGAAAATAACTTTAGTATAATCACTGGATACATATAACAATTACATTTTTTTTTTTTCTTTTTACATTTTTTTTCTTTCCATGATGGCAGGTGAGGCCCAGCCTCCCCTGCCTCTACTGCACGTCACTGGACCTGATGCATATAGAATGACAATATGTTTGCGTCTGTCACCTTTATTCTCCTCATCCACTCTGTTCTTGTTATTTCTGGAACTGGATGCACTTTTCACAAACGACCAGCTGGGGTAACCACAGGTTTTGAGGGCTTCGCTCAAATGCTTATGCTCTTTCTCTTAGGCCTGTGGGCTGGTAGGAACTGGAGATGCACGGTTTGCGGACACAACCGCGGAGTCCGCGGATAATCCGTGGGTCGGGCGGATGCATGACGAAAAAAATAGATTTTAAATAGATTCGGGCGGGTGGCGGTTGAACCAATTCGGAAATATATATACATAGTTAAATGTTGTTACCCACATACGAAAAAGGAGCAGCACTCTTTGAAACAGGCAATTATTCATCAGGCACTGCTGCAGCTGTCACGTCAAATTTCTTCCCCCCCTACAAAAATCTTCCCATTTACTTCCGGGGCTGCGTCCAATAAAGTCACAAAATGCCGGGGATCCTTACCCGGCACGCGACTGTCCTGTTTCGCGCCTGTACAAAAAAAACAATAATCGATTTCTTCAGATTCCAGCAGCTGTCAAAGACGAAGTATCCTTCCAGCGACGGGCAGTCAAAGCCAAAGTGCTATCGATCACTGTCAATGACGTAAGAGGAAACATGACCACGGAAGTAAATGGGGGGGAGGGGAGATTTTTGTAGGGGGAAGAAATTTGGCGTGACACAGCACACCACAACACAACACAACAGTAGAAGAAGAAAAAAATAAAAAGATGGCAACCCCGGCAGCAAACGTGGTACGCGACAAACTAAAAAAGGGAATACTAAAGACCAGGGGGAAAAAATAACAATAATAGTCAACACTTTCTTAATGGAAATGACAATAATATTATAATAATGAGAAATAATATTATCACGCATTAATATCTCTTAGCCTCTAATGTGTGGCCAAGAGATATTAATGCGTGGCACGCATTGAATGTCTCTGCTGCATTGGATCAGTCTCCTTTCTTTAACAGGCAAAAGCTTTCTAACCTCACTAATGCCCTGCATCGTTTATATTAGATATATAACAACGGGCGGGTGGCGGGTGGCGGGCGGTTGTGGTTTTGATAAAATGTTAGTTTGGGTGGATGGTAGGTGGATGACGACTTTTGTGATGCGGTTGCGGATTAAATAATTGCCTGTCCGCGCATCTCTAGTAGGAACATTATTAGCTCTGTGTTGTAGGGTTCTGATAACGCCCAGTTTGTGTTCCAGTGGGTATTGATCGGTATGTCTTGAGTTTTCGGTAAACCTCAACATGGAGGCCCCTGTTTTTTTCCATTGTGGACATCCATCCATTTCCATCCATTTCTACCGCTTGTCCCATTCGTGGTCGCAGAGAGTGCTGGAGCTTATCTCAGCTGCATTCGGGCGGTAGGCGGGGTACACCCTGGACAAGTCGCCACCTCATTGCAGCAATGTTGGACATCACGGTCCAATAACGAGGGGCATGTGCACTTCAACGACTGTAGTTGGCTTTGCTCGTTAGGATTGCTCATTTGCATTTAAACAGTGTTTTTCTCACTACGATAGGGCAAAACCATCCTTGCCCAGGCACACCCTGCTGGCTTTTGCAGTATAAATATTTTGGGTTTTGGCACCAGCTGCTGGACAAGATCTGACGTCCAGTCATTTGAAAGTTTTTACTTAACTATTGATCAGCAAAAAATCCAGAGATAACAGCCAATTTCCAATTGTTTATTTTAGATTTTAGAATTTCAAGGCAAAAAATTTCCAAAAACCAAGCATTTGATTATAGTGGCTAGCACAGCTGCCTTCCAAGAATTAGACCCAGTTTTGATTCCCAGCCAGTGCATGACTTGAGTTATTTTGTCAACGTCCAGTCTGTTGAAAGTCTTTATTTAACCATTGATAAGCAAACGACTCTGAGATTCCAGCTAATTTTTAATGGTTTGTTTATGATTTCTGAATTTCCTGGTCAAAGTAAACCATAAACCAAGCATTGGTGGTATAGTGGATTGCATAGCTGGCATGATAAAAGTTGAGTGGGGGTTGACACCTGGCCCATGGTTGGTTGGATTGGAAATGTTTTGGAATTGTCCTGTCCATTGAAAAGTTGTTACCCAACCCTTGATCAGAAAACAACCAATAGGTTACAGCTAATTTTCAAAGTTTTATTTAAGTTTTTCAAATTTCAAGGCACAATTTGCTCAAGGACCAGGCATTGGTGGTATAGTGGCGAGCAAAGCTGCCTTCCAAGCAGTTGACCTGGGTTCCATTTCCGGCCAATGCACGGCTTGTGTTATCTTGGCAACGTCCAGTCAGTTAAAAGTTGTTACTCAACTATTGATCAACAAAAAACACAGAGATAGCAGCCAATTTCCTATAGGTTTTTGTTAGATTTTAGAATTTCAAGGCAAAAATTGTCCGTGGACTAAATATTGTCCATGGACAAAATATTGGTGGTAGTGGCTAGCAAAGCTGCCTTCCCAGCAGTTGACCTGGGTTCCATTTCCGGCCAATGCATGGCTTTGAGTTATTTTGGCAATGTCCAGTCAGTGGAAAGTTTTTACTTAACCATTGATCAGCAAAAAACCCAGAGATAACAGCCCAATTTCTATTTTCGATTTTAATTTCAGTATAAATATTTTGGGTTTTGGCACCAGCTGCAGGACTAGATCTGACCAATCTAAGTCTATGAGCACGAACTGATGAAACCTACACAAACCTAACATGAGCAGTGAAACATCTTCCAAGACAAACCAACCAGTCCAGTTGCAATTGATTAAATGCCCTGAGATAACAATGACCTTAATGAATGAGAACCTTCATAGACATGTACAGCACGGCCAAACGTTTGGACACACCTTTTCATTCAATGCGTGTTCTTTATTTTCATGACTATTGTAGATTGTCACTGAAGGCATCAAAATTATGAATGAGCACATGTGGAGTTAAGTCCTTAACAAAAAAAAGTGAAATAACTGAAAACATGTTTTATATTCTAGTTTCTTCAAAATACCCACCCTTTGCTCTGATCACTGCTTTGCACACTCTTGACATTTTCTCGATGAGCTTCAAGAGGTAGTCACCTGAAATGGTTTTCACACAGGTGTGCCTTATCACTGTTGATTAGTGGAATGTCTTATTTTATCAATGGGGTTGGGACCATCAGTTGTGCTGTGAATGAGAAGGTGTGTCTAAACTTTTGGCCTGTACTGTATATGGTATTTTTATTTTTGATCAGTTAATATAAGTATATTTGACAATAAAGATGTAAAGATGTTATCAAATGTAATAGTGTATAAAATAATGAAATGAAAAGTAACGTCTCAGTTACTTTGCTGAGTAAGTAGTTACTCTCACAATGAGGTAACTGAGATACTAACCCAATTACTTTTTGGGAGAAGTAATTTGTAACTTTAATTCATTACTTTTTAGGGTAAGATGACCAACACATTAAACACATCCCTAATACATTAAAATAATCATAAAACATAATTTTTACATATTAAAAATAATATTTTATAAATACCACTATTGTTCATTTTTTAAATGCTTTTATTATTTGTAAAAATGGCTGTTATGATAATGTCAATTAGGGATTTCTAATCACTGCTATGTTGGAATTCTTATTAATATTGATACTGTTGTTCGATATTATTCATTTTTGTTTATGACTACTTTTGGATGGTTTTGTGTCATGTTTGTGTGTCCTCTCAATTGCTCTGTCGATTGCCTATCTGAATGTTGCTGGGCCGGGTTTGGTTTTGGAATTGGAATTGTATTATTATGGCATTGTTGTGCATTGTTTTGTTGGATTGATTAATAAAAATAAATATATAAATAAATAAATAATTACATTAACATATTATTCTTATCAACTAAAAACAGGAAAACCACAATATTAATTGTAAATAAAAATATATGTATTTTGATCATTTATTTTAAATTGAAAGGTTTCACATATAATAGTATAATATATACATTTCTGTGTGTGTCTAAACTCCACAAACACCTTGCACAATGTAAAAGAGTTCAGCCTGAGTGTTTTGTAGAAGAGGTAAAATACATCAATTATTAAGGTGCTGTTATAGTCACAAAGTAAATATTTTAAGTAATGTATACTATAGGTTTTTTGTTACATACACAGCAAGAGTCAAATAAAGGGAAATGGAGATTATTGTTTCATGCCTGCAGTCCACAACATGATTCATCATCTCCTGCGTCCTTTTATCATTCCTTGATGCTACTCTAATCCCGCCTCCAGCCCCCGCTTCTATAAAAATGAAAATAAATAAGAAAGTCTTCCTTTCATGACTTTTGGTTGTGCTTTGTGCTGTCACTAAAGATCTGGTTGGTCATTAACCATTCAAAGCACTAGTTTGTGTGTGCCTGTGTGCCTTTTTCTCTCCCTTGGGCATTGTGGACACAAGCCAGCCAGCTCATTATGTCGCCTTTGGAGAATTGTAATTGTTAATTCAAACAAAAGCGCACTGACCATTTCTTGCACACACACATGTGGTGTATGGGAACAATACGGCTTTTCACTTGGCATCATCGTAAAGCTGTCGTCTTTTATGCTTGTTTTGCTCCAATTTCAAGACCAAGCATTAATGAAGGAATATGAGGACGCGTATAACTGGGTATCCAAACCTTTTGAAGAGGGACTGCACACGGAAAAACATTGGCTCTCAGGCCACTTTAATATTATTCATATTTCTCTAGGTTTAGTTTTTTTTTTTTAAAGAGTTGTAGGACAATAAAGAAGCTGCAGGCTTCACTGGGATGGACAGTAACAAATCTGTAAATTAAGTCTGTTTGCAGACTCGCCATCGCCTGCTCCTAGGTAACGTTGTCATTTTCCATGCCAACAAACCAAGCATGCCTGATAGAAAGCACTCAAAAGTAAGACTCCACTTTTGATTAGCAATAGCAATTTTAAAGTAGCGATTTGAAGTTGGAGTGTAGCACAGCGAGTCTGCAACATACCAAAGCCGAATGGGTCAGTAATACACGCCATTGAAGTTAAAATGATGTCTAAATGTCGGACATTTATCCATGAAAATATGGAGAAGCTTCTGATGGAGTGTTTGACGTAGAAGCAGCTCGGAGGAGATACCGTATAAGTCTCAAAAGTAAATGCTGTCCATTATTCTTACATTACTTCAGGGGTCCCCAGCCCAGATACGGCCCACCAGCGTCCAAAATCCGGCCCTTGGGTAGTCCCGGTTAAAAAAATAAAAATAAAATAAATAATTATTATTATTTATTTTTTTTAAATCTGTCCTTTCTAGCCCGTCCATCAATCCATTTTCTCTCATTTACTCTCGGAGTCCCCTAGCCGCTCAGGCAAATCATGTTGTCTAAAACATACTTGCCAACCCTCCCGTTTTTAGCGGGAGACTCCCGGTATTCAGCGCCTCTCCCGATAACCTCCCGGCAGAAATTTTCTCCCTACAAACTCCCGGTATTCAGCCGGAGCTAGAGGCCACGCCCCCTCCAGCTCATTGCGGACCTGAGTGGGGACAGCCTGTTCTTAAGTCCGCTTTCCCACAATATAAACAGCTTGCCTGCCCAATGATGTCATAACATCTACGGCTTTTAGAGAGTAGAGTGCACAACTGCGCACACAACAAGGAGACGAAGCAGAAGAACGAAGAAGTTACAGACATGGCGACACCGTCGACAAGCAAGGTGAAGAAATACGCTTGCATGTTCCAAAACGAATGGAAACAAGAATGTCAGTTCATCCAGGACAGTTCGAAGGGGAAGGGGTATGTATGTTGCCTATACAATTTGTAGAACAGACTTCTCCATTGAACACGGTGGCCGAAATGATATACTCAGACATGAACGGAGAAGTTAAACAGGACAATGCTGCCATCTACTGGATAGCCTCCGGAACACTGAAATTCAAGTATTTATTTTATTTATATGTATAATAAAATATATATATATATATATATATATATATATAGCTAGAATTCACTGAAAGTCAAGTATTTCATACATATATGTATATATGTATGATATCGATACATCCCGATATCGGAGGTCTCAAGGTTGGCAAGTATGGTCTAAAAATGCATTCTCCCTTCGATAACGTGAGTGCGCGCTCTTTCAGTCATATAGTGCATGAGGAAAAAAATGGCGAGATCATTGGGGAAACGTAAAATAAACTCATAGAGTGTACAGTTTTTAAACATCAGTGGACATATTACTTTTTTTATCAGTGTAAGTAAAAGGCAGTTTATCTAATCAGCATTGAGACGGAGATATATATATATATATATATATATATATATATATATATATATATATATATATATATATACACACTACCGTTCAAAAGTTTGGGGTCACATTGAAATGTCCTTATTTTTTAAGGAAAAGCACTGTACTTTTCAATGAAGATAACTTTAAACTAGTCTTAACTTTAAAGAAATACACTCTATACATTGCTAATGTGGTAAATGACTATTCTAGCTGCAAATGTCTGGTTTTTGGTGCAATATCTACATAGGTGTATAGAGGCCCATTTCCAGCAACTATCACTCCAGTGTTCTAATGGTACAATGTGTTTGCTCATTGGCTCAGAAGGTTAATTGATTAGAAAACCCTTGTGCAATCATGTTCACACATCTGAAAACAGCTTAGCTCGTTACAGAAGCTACAAAACTGACCTTCCTTTGAGCAGATTGAGTTTCTGGAGCATCACATGTGTGGTCAATTAAAAGCTCAAAATGGCCAGAAAAAGAGAACTTTCATCTGAAACTCGACAGTCTATTCTTGTTCTTAGAAATGAAGGCTATTCCACAAAATTGTTTGGGTGACCCCAAACTTTTGAACGGTAGTGTATATATATATATATATATATATATATGTTTATAACCCGGTCCCTGGCCACATTTATTTCATAAAACAACTACAGTTGTAAAAAGATGTCCGATAATATCGGACTGCCGATATTATCGGCCGATAAATGCTTTAAAATGTAATATCTGTAATATCGGAAATTATCTGTATCGGTTTAAAATTTATTTTTTTTGTCCTGTCCAGCTTCTCAGGCAAATCATAGTTGATGTAGATGCCCATATCGGCTGTTCAGATTGAGCCCAGTTATAATTTCCTGTTGTACAGTATGCCAGGCAGTCTTGCACTAAAGGAGGACTATGTTATTGTTTACTTTATTACTCTAGTATACTCTGGACTGAAGCTGTGTGCCTTCATTGTTTTTGTAGCTGTTTTGAGGCATGTTTAAAAAAGATAAAAAATAATGCACTTTGTGAAAGTCAAAGTATAGTATTTCCTATACTTGTAGTGGGTATCAGGATTATCTCAGTGTCGCATGTCCCAAATTCCAAGCTGCTGTTTAGAGGCATGTTAAAAAAAATAATGCACTTTGTGACTTCAATAATGGCAGTGCCATATTGGCATTTTTTTCCATAACTTGAGTTTATTTATTTAGGAAAACCTTGTTGCATTGTTTAATGCATCCAGCGGGGCATCACAACAAAATTAGGCATAATAATGTGTTAATTCCACGGTTATCGGAATCGGTAATTAAGAGTTGGACAATATCGGAAATCGGCAAAAAAGCCATTATCGGACATCTCTAGTTGTGAGTAGTACATTCTTTTGTATTGTTTTTGATACAATAACTCTTATCCAAAAGGTTTTTTTTTCTTTTTAAAAGGCATGTTACATGTTAAAAGTATGTTTTGGAGGGGCTAACCAGGGGTCCCCAAACTTTTTGAGTCGCATTGGGTTAAAAAAATTTGGCCGGGGGCCGGGCGGTGTATATATATATGTATGTATATATATATACAGTATATATTCCTCCCGCACTAATTGACTGAAAGAGCGCGCACTTGCACGACACTGCGGCGCAAGCACAATGTCACGTTATCGATGGAAAAATGCATTTTTAGACAATATGATTTTCCTGAGTATCTAGGAGACCCCGAGAGGAACAAGTGGTAGAAAATGGATTAGAAAGGACAGATTTTAAAAAATTAATGAAAAAAAAACAAATATATATATATATATATATATATATATATATATATATATATATATATATATATATATATATATATATATATATTGTGATGTGCGGTCACAAACCAACCTCCCAGAGACAGTTCTGTTTAAAGTTCAAACGCCGCAGCGTTGTTTTATTCAGTCAGTTTTTCTGAATAAAGGATAACTTAAAGTTCTTCCCGATTGGGGCTTCCATTGAAACAAACAAATTGTCACTTTTTCCAAGTCTGGATCATGTCTCCTAAATTGCCTGGAACATATAGCAAAGAAACTGATCAGTGCAAAGTTAAATAAATCCCAGCATTCAATGAATCAAATATCTTACACATTTAGCAGACTAATTTACAAACTATATTTCAGTGGAGCAACACACTTACCGCCCGATGGAAGCAGACCTTTCCCAGCAGGGAGCCAGCCACACAATGAGTCAAACACCGAGGTGCTATTTAACTCCAACACAGTGATTGCCAACCTGCCACAGCTGCCTTGGGGCAGGTGGTCACACCTCAGCCTGATTGAGGATAAAATTAGGGATGTACTTGCCTTCAATGACCACACCTAAAGAGTGGCGTAGTTTGACCTCCTGGTGCATGCTTTCACTGTGATGGCTGGCCCTCTGCCCAGTCTCACCTGTTCGGAGGTATTGTGATGCTCCACAATATATATATATTAGGGCTGTGAATCTTTGTGTGTCCCACGATTCGATTCAATATCGATTCTTGGGGTCACGATTCGATTCAAAATCGTTTTTTTTTTTTTCAATTCACAACGATTCTCGATTCAAAAACGATATTTTCCCGATTCAAAACGATTCTCTATTCATTCAATACATAGGATTTCAGCAGGATCTACCCCAGTCTGCTGACATGCAAGCAGAGTAGTAGATTTTTGTAAAAAGCTTTTATAATTGTAAAGGACAATGTTTTATCAACTGATTGCAATAATGTAAATCTGTTTTAACTATTAAATGAACCAAAAATATGACTTATTTTATCTTTGTGAAAATATTGGACACAATGTGTTGTCAAGCTTATGAGATGCGATGCAAGTGTAAGCCACTGTGACACTATTGTTCATTTATTTTTATTTTTATAAATGTCTAATGATAATGTCAATGAGGGATTTTTAATCACTGCTATGTTGAAATTGTAACTAATATTGATACTGTTGTTGATAATATTCATTTTTCTTTCACTACTTTTGGTTTGTTCTGTGTCGTGTTTGTGTCTCCTCAATTGCTCTGTTTATTGCAGTTCTGAGTGTTGCTGGGTCGGGTTTGGTTTTGGAATTGGATTGCATTGTTAAGGTATTGCTGTGTATTGTTTTGTTGGATTGATTAATTGAAAAAAATATAACTAAAAAGAATAATTAAATAAATTTTTAAAAAATTAAAAAATCGATTTTTTAAAAATGAGAATCGATTCTGAATTGCACAACGTGAGAATCGCGATTCGAATTTGAATAGATTTTTTTCCACACTCCTAATATATATACATATATATATATATATATATATGTGTATATATATATTTTTTTTACTTGGGACTTTCCTCGGGCCGTAGTTTGGGGACCCCTGGGCTAAGCAATGAATACATTTATTTTAATACATTTTAATGGGGAGCAATGCTTCGTGATGCGTTTTTCGAAGTAGGACCTCGGTCACAGAGCCAAGCAAACTCTTGTCCAAAGTTGCCACTGCAAATGATGAGCATGTTTACCTTGAATTAGCCTTTTTGCCAAAGATAAATATCAAAAGGGTCGCCACATCCTTTGACATCCTTGGACATCCTTGGACATCCTTGGACAAAGTTTGTACACGGGTGGTGTAATTAGGGCCCGCACGGCCCATGTCAAAGGAATCCCAACGGGAGTCCTTTTGCATTGGGACGAAAGGACCTATTGTTATTGTTGGATGTTGTTGCCGTGTGGGTGGTGTACTTAAAATGACGGACAGGATGACAGAACAATAGATTGAAGGTAGAACATTCAAGATGGAGTATACATGTTAGAAAAAGTCATATCATAATCAAATACCAGTGCAATAAATGTCATTGTCTGAAATAAATACACTTGAAGGCACAAACTGTAATGGGTTAGTGGACATCAATTCTACTTTGGAACAGTGAGGTTGAAAAAGACGCCCCCTGTTGGCTGTTTATTATAGCAAACATCACTTTGCTGTTAAATGGCGTCATCTACAGGATAGGACGGTTGGTACAAGTAACTCTCTTTATTATTCATCAAATCATTCATTCCTGGCTTGAACTATTTATTGAGTTAACTCTGATAAAATGATAAGTGAATAAGAACATCAATAGACATGCTACCTAATAATAATGTAAGAATATGATTACTAGTAATGTGGTTTTAGTGCAGTAGAACTGCATTGCACAACTAGATTGCATGTGAACGCTCCAATGCTGAAGTTGAACTGGAATGTTGACAGAATGTAGTATGAAAGTAAGAATAGTCTGAATGTTGGAATGGTTTGAATGTTGAAGAGTTTGAATTTCCAGGAAAACACGAATTTGGTTTGGAACTTGGGAAAGTGTTGGTTTGAATGTCCAGGATGAGTGGAATGTGTTGATGTTGGAATGGTTTGAATAGGTTGAAAAATGTGGTAATTGTGCTGCTTGGAAAAATATCCCATTAATTTCAATGGGAACTTCCTAGAAATTTTGGAAAAAGCGGGATTTAAAAAAAAAAAATTATTAGGAGCATGAACGTCCTGAATGAGATGAATTGGTTGGTGTTGAAATTGTTTAAATCGGTCAAGAAATGTTGAAGTAGTAACCGTGTTTTAAATGAGTAATGGTATTACGGAATTTCGGGAAAACCGGGAATTTATCAAGTCCTTAAACCAACTTGTTTTTTTGTCCTGACTAGGAGGAATGTTTTGATGATGGAACGGTTGAATTGGGTTTCAAAAATGTGAAAGGAGTCATCGCACTAAAAAAGGTTGGAAATAAGGTTAGAAAAAACAGGGATTTCCTGGTAATTTGTTGAATGTTGAAAAAGGGTAGTTTGAATGTCTAGGATGAATTGAATGTGTTGAAGGTGGGATGTTTGAATTGGCTGAAAAATGTGGGACTTGTGGAAGTTTGAAAAATGGATAATTCATTTTGAATGGGGAAAATGTCCCTTAAAACTGGGAATTCTAGGAAATTTGGGAATTTTTTTAATAATTATTGAAAGGGAGCACACAATTCCTGAACACGCTGAGTATTTTGAAATTGGAATGGTTTAAATTGGATGAAAAATGTAAAAATTGTGGAACTTTGAAAAATGTCTCATTCATTTCAATGGGAATATCATGAAAACGTGGGAATTCCGGGAAAAGAGGGATTTTTTTTGAAAATCGTTAAAAAAATTGAATGTTCTGAATGGTTGGTTTTGGAATTATTCAAAACGGTCAAAAAATGTTGAAGTAGTAAAATTATTTGATTCAGAAATGGTATTACAGAATTCCTGGAATCTCGGGAAAACCGGGGATTTTTCCAGTTCAAAAAACAACTTTGTTTTTTTGTCCTTATTACTGTAAGAGGAGTGCTTTGACGGTGGAACTGTTGAATTGGGTTTCAAAAATGTGAAAGGAGTCATCGCACTAAAAAAGGTTGGAAATAAGGTTAGAAAAAAACAGGAATTCCTGGAAATTTGTTGAATGTGAAAAAATGGTAGTGTGTGAATGTCTAGGATGAGTTGAATATGTTGCAGGTGGAATAGTTTGAATCGGTTGAAAAAATGTGGGAATTGTGGACATTTGAAAAACGGATAATTAATTTTGAATGGGGAAAATGTCCCTAAAAACTGGGAATTCTAGGAAATTCTGGATTTTTTAAAATAATTGTTGAAAGGGAGCACACAATTCCTGAGCAGGCTGAATATTTTGAAATTGGAACTGTTTGAATTGGAGGAAAAATTTAGAAATTGTGGAACTTCGAAAAATGTCTCATTCATTTTGTGAATTCCGGGAAAAGAGAGAAAATTTTTGAAAATGGTAAAAAAAAAAAAAATGTTCTGAATGAGATAAAATGGTTGGTGTTGTCTTAAATGGTCGAACATTTTTGAAGTAGTAACCTTTTTTTATTCTGAAATTCTATTACAGAATTCATGGAATTTTGGAAAAACCAGGAATGTTTCCAGTTCAAAAAACAACTTAGTTTTTTGTCCTAATTAAGAGGAATGTTTTGACGGTGGAACGGTTGAAGTGGGGTGAAAAATGTGGGACGAGTAGTCAACAAAAAAAAGGGTGAAAATAGGGTTTGGAAAACCGGGAATTATGGGAATTCCTGGAGAAAAAAATGGAAAAATTATATTTTGAATGTGCTGGATGAGTGGAATATGTTGAAGGTGGAATGGTTTAAATCGGTTGAAAAATGGCCAACGCATTTTGAATGGGAAACATGTCCCGGAAAACCTGTGAATAGTGTGAATGCTTTGGAGCATTCACATAATTCTCATTATTATTCATCAAAACAATTCTGGCTTGGAGTATTTTATAAAGTTTTTTTCTATAAGGAGAGTTAGAAAGAGTTCAATCAGATGGAATGATGGTTATTCAAAACATTTAGTCACATTGTGTACATTAGGATCTGAGCAGTGTGGCGTCAGCTAAAGTTGAAGTGGAAAATATAATTGTCTCTGGCGCCCTCTGGTGGTGAACAATGCATTGATCATCATTAAACATTGGCCACTTGATTTTAGCGTTATTATGGTCATTGAAAAGAACAGTGGTTATGTTGGTCGCTGATATTTTTATTTTTATTTTTCGTTGTTCATTATTCTAACTTTAAGAGATGAAAATAAAAAGTAAAATGGTAAAATATTCATTTTTATTTAATAAACCTTGTAATTATGCCCACCATTATTTGACAAAGCGAAATATTCCCCTTAGGAACATTCAACTCAGTTGTATATTTTAGACAGTAATAACTCTCAGTTACTGTCTAAAATATTTGGGTTTGAGCTTGATCTGCAATTTAATAATAATTGGAGTAAGCTGTAGTTATGCATAATTATGAATGCAGTGTAATCTGTAAAATAAGTTAAACCACATGTGTCAAACTCAAGGCCTGGGGACCATATCTGTCCCGCCACCTCATTCCAGGCCTGGAATTACAATGCGTCTATTTGTTTCTAAATGTAGTCAACTTTCTATTTTGACAGACAAAAATACATGTACTGTATGCAATTTCATTTATTTTAAACGTAATCTAATATTGCAACACACATTGTATCATCACACATTCCAAACATCAAAATAAGTACGTAAATATCTGCTTGACTCATGATTTTGAAGCAACTTATCTGGCAAATTGTACAATGTAAAAATTATTTTTCGGTAAAAGAAAACTGGTAGCTCAGTTGCCAGAATTTTACTGTAAAAACACGAGACAAAAAAATGTGTAATTATGTTTTTCCCATATACACCGTAAAAACAACGACTGTAGATTTTACAGTAAAACAGTGGTACTGTTTTCCCATTTACAGTTACAGTAGATTGTAAAAAACATGGCACATTTTGTGGTAAAATTTCGGCAGCTAAACTTTACTCTAAAATCTACATGCTTTTCTTACAGTGTACGTAAAAATATATAACAATAAATAATTGTGTAATGAAGCATTTTAAAATGTATATATTATTCACTGTTACAAGTGGTTCTGAGGGCAGTCATAACTGTGATGTGGCCCCCCATGAAAACGAGTTCCACACCCCTGGAATGAACAAAAAGATTGTTGCCACGTAAACATTTTTGTTTGAGTGCCATCCAGTGGCTCAAAAAAATAATCCACAACACGTAAGAAGAAAAAGTCCAGTAAGAATATTGTTTATTCAAAGCAGGAGTAGCAGCAATGCAAGATGTTATTTAACATGCATACACAGTCATAGTGATGTACTTCAACTTGAAACACACTTTGAATGATGCAACCCGACTTTATTGGTTTATTTGCAACAAAACAAGGTATTTCACACATTTATTACAAATGCTTTGGGTTTTTCATGTTGTCTAAATGAAACTGATGTGTATTTCTGGTCTTGTCATCCTCGTCCGGACAGAAGGATGACACGCCAGTGTGGCTGGATCAAAAGAGACGTCGGAGACACTTTACTGAACCAAAAGTTGCTTTATTACAAGCGAGCGTCATTATACAGGACTGCAGTTCTTGGACGAGGTCAGGTCAAGAAAATGACTAACTTGGAGAAGCCAAACCATCAGTTTTATATTCCTTCTTTCTGTCTCTGTGTGTGGGTGCTAAGACATCCTGACCTTAAAAGGAGATGTTCGTGTGTAAGTGTCTGGAAAACAACTGCTTTAAGTCATAACTTAAATGTTGGCGTTGAGCTAGACAGGTAGTCTCTTCTCAAGGATAGGGCTATCACTTTTGCATTCCGAAGTCCCAATTAGGGCCTCTTTTCCTATGAGAAGTAATCCAATTCACCTGCGAATGTCAAACTAAGGGGCCTTGTTTTATTATGTGCTCAAACCGAAATACCACTGTTTAATTAAACTTGGTGGTTTACTTTCTCCAAGATGAATAGAAACATTCACCATATGCAAAACATAATATGAGTCAATTAATTCACTTCAAAACAACTGAAACACTTCCTGCCAAGAAAATCAAAGATGACTCAAAAAAACTTGAAATATAAATGGAAGATACTACACTGGTACTAATATCTATTTAGTCACAGTCACAGTACTAGTAAAAAGCGGAGAAGGGGGTGAGGATTAAATTAACGCTCCCTCTTTCTACTCCTTTTCGGAAATGTTGAATTGTGCACGGTAGTAAATGATGTTGTTTAAAATCATTAGTATTACTGAATAATACTTTTGATATGTTTACCCCCTTAGTGTAAAAATTGTAAATGGTATCTAAGCGACGTATACCTGGCGCATCTTCAGTCTTACTGTAGACATAAATGACATAGACGGACAATGTTGGACACTTTGGTGAGCATGACGAGGACATGGATAAAGACACAACGTGGACACCGTACAACACGACAACAACAACACAATTATTAGATTAAATTAATGCAAAAGTGCTTCGGTTGAACAAATCAAATAGACTTCATCACCATGTACATGTGTGTATTTTCATGTACAGTATTGTGCAAATCCTATGAAAAGAGGGTTTGTGTGCATCAAGGGACCATCAAAGGTTAACGTTTCACCGCCCAGGAGAAGAAATCCATGACAGGTGATCCTCTTCTAGAAATATTCATTGAGGGAGCAGTTTGGAGCATGCAGTGACATCACCCGCTTACTCTCTTGTACGTTTCTACTTCGTGGATTTTAATGCTCTCTGTAAAGACAAAACAACGCTGATTACAGTGAAATATTCAAAAGTACATTATTAAGTACTCAACAAATTAACACAACATTAGCCTTATTGAATTCAGCATTTCTCAGTCCCCCCAGGAATTTGCCATTTCACGTAAATTCAACCAATTCCTGCAAATTCCTGCGAATCCCTGCATATTTTGGCCAATCCGCATGATTTTTGCTAGGGATGTCCGATAATATCGGACTGCCGTTATTATTCGCCGATAAATGCTTTAAAATGTAATATCGGAAATTATCGGTATCGGTTTCAAAATTATCGGTATCGGTTTTAAAAAAGTAAAATGTATATGTTTTTAAAACGCCGCTGTGGACGTAGGAAGAAGTACAGAGTGCCAATGAACCTTGAAGGCACTGCCTTTGCGTTCCGCGTGCCGGCCCAATCACATAATATCTACGGCTTTTGACACACTCACAAGTGAATGCAATGCATACTTGATCAACAGCCATACATGTCACACTGAGGGTGGCCTTTTAAACAACTTTAACACTGTTACAAATATGCGCCACACTGTGAACCCACACCAAACAAGAATGACAAATACATTTCGGGAGAACATCCGCACCGTAAAGCAACATAAACACAACAGAACAAATACCCAGAACCCCTTGCAGCACTAACTCTTCCGGGACGCTACAATATACACCCCCCGCTACCCCGTACCCCACCTCAACCCCGCCCATCCCAACCTCCTAATGCTCTCTCAGGGAGAGCACGTCCCAAATTCCAAGCTGCTGTTTTGAGGCATGTTAAAAAAAAATAATGCACTTTGTGACTTCAATAATAAATATGGCAGTGCCATGTTGGCACTTTTTTCCATAACTTGAGTTGAAGTTGTTCTCTTATTTTGGAAAACCTTGTTGCATTGTTTAATGCATCCAGCGGGGCATCACAACAAAATTAGGCATAATAATGTGTTAATTCCACAACTGTATATATCGGTATCGGTTGATATCGGTATCGGTAATTAAGAGTTGGACAATATCGGAATATTGGATATCGGCAAAAAAGCCATTACTGGACATCTCTAATTTTCGCCAATTGAATTTGTCTCTGAGCGTCGCTCAAACGTGCACATCAACTGTCTTATCAAAATGTGTCTGCGTTTGTGTAACAATACATCAACATTGTATTGCTCCAACGGCACACTTGTCGTCCACCCACATAACTCAAACCTACTTCCGAATCCTGTCTTAATCCTAAACCTTCTGGCTATCCATTCTTATGCTTATCCGAGGTCGGGTCACGGCTAACAGTATATAAATATTCACTTCCTTGTTTACAGGTATTTATATATTTATTCTTGTTCAGGGTAAGACAATTATAGAAACATATTGTTATTTGCAATGCTGACCGAGCAAAGACGCAGCATTTACATGACAGAGGTGTTGAACTGTGATGATAAGCTCTCATTCTTTTATCAACAGAAATGCTGGCAAATGATGCAGGTTCGAACCTCAGAATCATATTTTGGCACTTTTTTGACGCATGCTAACTGCAGGGCTGCCAAGTTTTAGAAAATGACAAGTTAGACTTTAGTGGCATGATGTGTTTGGCCTTTTTTAACACCGATTTTGCCTCAATGGAATAGACTGCAAAGACAAGATATTTAATGTTCGAACTGAGAAACTTAATAATTGTTTGCAAATAATAACTAATAGCAGCAACACATTGCAAAAAGTTGGCACAGGGGCATTTTTACCACTGTGTTACATGGCCTTTCCTTTTAACAACACTCAGTAAACGTTTGGGAACGGAGGAGACCAATTTTTGAAGCTTTTTAGGGGGAATTATTTCCCATTCTTGCTTGATGTACAGCTTAAGTACCCACAGTCTTTTACTATGAAGCCACGCTGTTGTAACACGTGGCTTGGCATTGTCTTGCTGAAATAAGCAGGGGCGTCATGATAACGTTGCTTGGATGGCAACATATTTTGCTTCAAAACCTGTATACCTTTCAGCATTCAGCCTTCACAGATGTGTAAGTTACCCATGCCTTGGGCACTAATACACCCCCATACCGTCACAGATACTGGCTTTTCAACTTTGCGCCTATAACAGTCAGGATGGTTATTTTTCTCTTTGGTCCGGAGGACACGACTTCCACACTTTCCCCAAAAAAATTGAAATGTGAACTAGTCAGACCACAGAACACTATTCCACCTTGCATCAGTCCATCTTAGATGAGCTTGGGCCAAGCAAAGCCAGTGCCGTTTATGGGTGTTGTTGATAAATGGCTTTTGCTTTGCATAGTAGAGTTTTAACTTGCACTTACAAATGTAGCGACAAACTGGAGTTACTGAAAGTGGTTTTCTGAAGTGTTCCTGAGCCCATGTGGTGATATCAGAATCAGAATCAGAATCAGCTTTATTGTCATTACGCAGGGTAACGAGATTGAGGCCATTCCATACAGTGCGATAAAACAAGTGTACACTCTATACAGAAGGTGAAATAAATATGTACATGAATATCTACATGAAACAGGGTGGTTGGTGGAATGGGTTATTGCACCGAAGAGAAGGCAGTTATGAAGGTCAATGGGGAAGTCGGTTCAGGGTGGTTATGGCCCTGGGGAAGAAGCTGTGTTTTAGCCTGTTCGTCTTGGTTTTAATGCACCTGTAGCGCTTCCCAGAGGGCAGCAGGTGGAACAGGTCAGAGCCAGGGTGGGTGCTGTCCTTGATGATGGCACTGGCTCTGTTGAGGCAGCGGGAGGTGTAGATGTCCATCAGAGAGGGGAGAGGGCGGCCGATGATCTTTTGAGCCGTCTTGACCACTCTTTGCAGCCTCTCCCTGTCTGCTGCAGTGCAGCTGCCGTACCATACTGTAATACAGTAGGTCAGCAGGCTCTCGATGGACGAGCGGTAGAAGATCAGCAGCAGGTCAGGCTTCAGGTTGTACTTCCCGAGGACTCTCAGGAAGTGTAGCCGCTACTGAGCCTTCTTGATGATTGCTGTGGTGTTGACTGTCCAAGAAAAGTCATTAGAGATGTGGACTCCAAGGTACCTGAAGGTGTGGACCCCCTCCACACGCTCGCCGTTGATGTAGAGGGGGGCAGGGTCGGTGCTGCTCCTCCTGAAGTCGACGATGATCTCTCTGGTCTTGCTGGTGTTGAGAGCGAGGTTGTTCTCCGAAGACCAGGCCGTCAGCTTCAGGACCTCCTCCCTGTAGGCAGCCTCGTCACCCCTGGAGATGAGCCCGACCACTGTGGTATCGTCAGCAAACTTGACGATAAGGTTGTCACTGTGGGCTGGACTGCAGTCATGGGTGTAGAGGCAGTAGAGGAGGGGGCTCAGCACACAGTCCTGTGGGGAACCGATGCTCAGCGTGCGGGTGGATGAGAGGTGGGGGCTAAGTCTCACATTCTGGGGTCGGTCCGTTAGGAAGTCCCTTATCCAGGCGTTTGTGAGAGGGGGGAGGCCAAGAGTGTCCAGTTTATTGCAGAGTCTGTCCGGGAATATTGTATTGAAGGCAGAACTATAATCCACAGAGAGCATCCGGACGTAGATCTGCTGCTGCTCCAGGTGGTTCAGAGCAGAGTGGAGAGCAACAGTGATGGCGTCCTCTGTGGATCTGTTCGCCCGGTATGCGAACTGGTGGGGGTCAAGGTCTGAAGGGATATGGTCCTTGATGTGCTGGAGAACCAGTCTCTCGAAGCACTTCATGATTACCGGAGTGAGGGCCACTGGTCGGTAATCATTCAGGCTGGTGATGGGAGACTTCTTCGGCACCGGGATTATTGTAGATGACTTCAGGCAGGATGGGATGACTGCTTGAGCCAGGGAGAGGTTGAACATCCTGGTGAGGGGGGGAGCGAGCTGGTGGGCGCACGCCCTGAGCACCTTTCCAGGTACTCCGTCTGGTCCGGCAGCCTTCCTGGGGTTCACAGCCAGGAGCACTCGTCTGACACTGTGCTCCTGTACAGTGAGTGGAGTGGTGCCGGAGACCGGTGGGGGCGGGGGCAGGGCTGGAGCAGATGAGTGTCGCTGGGGGGTATCGAAACGGGCAAAGAAACAGTTAAGCTCCTCTGCCAGTGTTGCACTCTGATCCGCAGTTGTCACATTGCAGCCTCTGTAGTTCGTGATGTCATGAATTCCCCGCCACACCTCCCGTGAGTTATTGCTGGACAGATGGGACTCTATGCACCTCCTGTGGTCCGCCTTTGCTTTTTTAATCCCTCTCTTCAGGTCGGCTCTAGCCGCACTGTACAGTGCCCTGTCCCCTGACCTGAAGGCTGCGTCGCGGGCCCTGAGGAGTGTGCGGACTTGGCTGGTCATCCAGGGTTTCTTGTTGGGGTAAATCCTTTCCACACTGATGTCGTTTTTTGATGCAGTACCGCCTGAGGGATCGAAGGTCAGTAATATCATCGCTTACGTGCAGTGATTTCTTCAGATTCTCCGAACCTTTTGATGATATTACGGACCATAGATGGTGAAATCCCTAAATTCCTTGCAATAGCTCATTGAGAAATGTTGTTCTTAAACTGTTCGACAATTTGCTCACGCATTTGTTCACAAAGTGGTGACCCTCGTCCCATTCTTGTTTGTGAATGACTGAGCATTTCATGGAAGCTGCTTTTATACCCAATCATGGCACCCACCTGTTCCCAATTAGCCTGTTCACCTGTGGGATGTTCCAAATAAGTGTTTGATGAGCATTCCTCAACTTTCTCAGTCTTTTTTGCCCCTTGTGCCAGCTTTTTTGAAACATGTTGCAGGCATCAAATTCCAAATGAGCTAATATTTGCAAAAAATAAAGTTTTCCAGTTTGAACGTTAAGTATCTTGTCTTTGCAGTCTATTCGATTGAATATACTATAGGTTGAAAAGGATTTGCAAATTATTGTATTCTGCTTTTATTTACCATTTATACAACGTGCCAACTTCACTGGTTTTGGGGTTTGTACTTAAGACTAATGTCCTCACCTTCAGCAGCTCTCCCTGCACTGTGGCCTCTTGATACTCGTCTTAATTAACCAGAAATTAGAAATTTAAATCATCTTAACGGTTTTCTCTGCTGGCTCTTCTGTGTCATCCTCTGCATCTGCGTTCTCAATTTGTATCTCTTCTAGATCTCTGTCCTCGCTGTCCCCAATCTCTTCTAATCTCTCTTTATCTTCCAGTGTTGCCAACTCCTCAGAAAGGAAAGTAACTATTGGCTCTCATTAAAGTTGCTAGATTTGATTAAAAAAACAAGTCTCAAAGCATGGGCAGCACAGTGGGACAGGGGTTGGTGCATGTGCCTCACAATTCGAAGGTCCTGAGTTCAATCCCGGGCTCGGGATCTTTCTTTGGGGAGTTTGCATGTTCTCCCCGTGACTGCGTGGGTTCCCTCCGGGTACTCCGGCTTCCTCCCACCTCCAAAGACATGCACCTGGGGATAGGTTGATTGGCAACACTAAATTGGCCCTAGTGTGTGAATGTGAGTGTGAATGTTGTCTGTCAATCTGTGTTGGCCCTGTGATGAGGTGGCGACTTGTCCAGGTTGTACCCCGCCTTCTGCCCGAATGCAGCTGAGATAGGCTCCAGAACCCCCCGTGACCCAGAAAGGGACAAACGGTAGAAAATGGACGGATGGATGGATGGATGGATGGTCTGAAAACATCGCAACTTTTTGAAAAAAGCTGTCGATTTGAGCCATTATAGACCGCTACAATCACACACAAATCCTGCAGGTACTGAGTTATGCTCAGGCGAGTCCAGCACAGATTTGACAAAAGTGGTTTATAAAAGCTTCCGAATGGACGTTCGGCAAATTTAACAATATCCAAGCTCGCTTTTTTAACTATTTTTCAAAATTGAAATACCCATAGACTTAGATTGTCTGTGAGCGTGACCTGATGAGGGACGAAACGACTTGTAAAATAAATGCCCTGAGAGTAAAAACAGACAAATATGTGTCAAGTGGCGGAATCCTAATTAGTATGCGCGGCCAGGTGTGAGTGGAATGCAGAAGTATTCTAACCAGCACCGCTACAGTATTCATTTCTAATGCTACACATTGCCAAATTGCCAGCAAGTCTCAGGGAATTCAAAATCATAGAATTACAAGAAAAATCATGGACTGTAATTTCAAGATCATAGATCAACATTTAAAAATCATCGTTAAAATGGCATGTACAGTATTAGTATATAAGTATATGGTATGTTCCAGTGTGTGTGTGTGTTCTTGTATTCCTACCCTTCTTGAGACAACAATAGGGAAAAGTACCTTCCATATGAGGACCAGTAAACAAGTTAAAACATAAATCATGGTCCCGATACAGAAAACCATTGCATCTAATAGAGAATGTCTCATTTGCACCCCTGGTGGTGAAATCTATCAAAATTAGGGTGGTCCCAAAAAGGAGGGAGTTTTCAAGATGACTGTGTGTCGTTTTTAAAAGTGCTCCCCCTCTGGTCAACATATGTAATAACAAGTGTGTGTGAAAATTGGAAGTGCTCCCCCTCTGGCCAACATATGTAATAACAAGTGTGTATAAGAAATTGAAATGCACCCCATTTGGCCAAAACTAATTAAAAATAAACGTATATATAAAAATACATATATATATATATATATATATATATATATATATATATATATATATATATATATATATATATATATATATATATATATATATATATATATATATATATATATATATATATATATATATATATATATATATAATGTAATGCCAGCAATACCACTATTAAATTTGCAGACGACTTTGGGACTCATTTCTGGGAGGGATGAGTCTGCCTACAGAAATGAAGTGGAGCGCCTGACTGGGTGGTGCAGGGAAAACAACCTGGTCCTTAACACCACTAAGACGAAGGAGCTGATCATGGATTTCCGGAAGAAAAAAACAATAAACATCCAACCACTGTGCATCAACGGGGACTATGTGGAAAGGGTCTCTAACTTCAGGTTCCTGGGGATCCAGATCGAGGAAGACCTGTCGTGGAGTATGAACACCTCAGTGACCTTCAAAAAGGCACAGCAGAGACTTTACTTTCTGAGACTCCTCAAAAAGAACCAACTGTCACAAAAACTGCTTGTGTCCTTCTATCGCTGCTCAACAGAGAGTGTGCTGACATACTGCATGTGAGTATGGTATGCCAGCTGCACAGCGGCAGAGAGAAATGCAATTCAGAGTTTCATAAAAAGTGCCATGAAGATCACTGGCTGCTCTCTCCCCTCCCTAGATGAACTGTACAGTGCCAGGTGCCTCAAAAAGGCCCAAAACATCACAAGGGACCCATGTCGACGCAGGACGCCGAGATAAGCGGTCGCACTCTCTTTCGCTCCCGATCGGGAATTCAAACAACTGCTCTGATTATCCCACACTTCCTCCTTTTTCTACTTTTATATTTTAAACCTCCTCGGATACTTCACCTTTTGAAAATGAGAGTCAAGAACGCGAAATGGACATTCACAGCGACTTTTATCTCCACGACAATACATCGGCGAAGCACCTTGGCTTTGGAGCTAACGCGTTAGCATTGTGCTTGACTGCCCATCGATGCAAAGGGAACATGCCCCTGACTGGAAGGATAGACAGAAAGTCAATAATACTACTACTACTTCTACTATCAGGAGACACAGAACTCAACCCTGGACCTGTAACAACACGGTTAATGTTGTCCCGACTAGCGAAGACTAGCAATGCTACTGCTAGCATCGCCATCGAAGCTAACTCGGCTACCGGCTCATCTCAGCTCAAGCTCACCTGTGCTCCAGCGATCGGTGGCTCGGCGGAGGATTTCGCCCCGTTCATCGACACGGTCGGAGGCTCGGCGGCGGCGGTCATGGACGACCCAGTCATCGGAGAAGGCAACGACTCAGCGGCGGTGAACGACGCGGCGGCAGCTGTGGACGGCGACCCAGACATCAGTGATGGCGGGGAACAGCACGAGATGGCGGGGGTCCATGCGGCCTCTCCCCGGTCCCTGACGGTCGAGGACGCGGCATACACTGGATTTAGAGGCGCCTTTACACAAACATTTTTGTTGTTTTCGTTGTTCTCTTTGTCTTCAAAAAAGCCCGCCAAAAGGAAATCCAACCCCACCCCCACCAACCCTACCTGGCCTCCCCCTCTCCCCCTCTCCAACTCCGCCCCTCCCCCTCCCTCCCCCTTCACCTGGAGGAAGATCAATATGCCTCTCTCTCTCTCTCTCTCCTCTCTCTCCCTTCTGCTCTCAAACTTCAACAGCAATAATAACCAACAACTTTTCTGGTCAGTACCAGAACACAGCGGACTCTGATGCTCTTTTTGGTTCCAGTGGACTACACATCATCCACTTTAATGTGAACAGCCTCTCTGGAGCCAAACTCGACCAAATCAGAGAAATGTTCCTCAACACGAAGGTAAAAATCTTGTGTTTCTCTGAAACCAAATTTGATCAAAGTATTTCTGACTCAGAGATAGAAATAGAAAACTTTTCGGTTATCAGAAAGGATAGGAATAAACACGGTGGGGGCGTTTGTATGTATATTCACCAAGATATTAAATACATAACTCGCACTGATCTTAACCACTATGACCTGGAATCTGTGTGGGCGGAAATCAAATTTAAAAACGCTAAGCCGGTACTAATAGGGACTGTTTATAGACCCCCTAATCAGAGTGATTTCTATGGGGCTTTGGAAGAATGCTTGGCAGGAACAGACAACGTGGAGAAAATTATAACTGGGGATCTGAACACAGATATCCAACGCAAAGATGAGCCTGTCTTCAGATCCTTCAGCAAGTTTTGTAATCTGCACGGTCTTTCCCAGCTAATAGTGCTACCTACAAGGGTGTGTGATTCCACCCAATCAACCATAGATCTCATTCTCACTTCAGACCGGCCTAAAATAAAAAATAGTGGGGTCATGATCTGTGGTCTTAGCGACCACTATCTAACCTTCTGCACCCGCAAAATAGCTAAACCCAAAGCCAATGGCCACATAACAGCCCAATCCAGATCCCTCAAAAAATACTCCAATGACAATTTCAATTTAAAATTAGATGAGTGAGACTGGTCCCCTGTGCTCGCGAGCAACCTGGTCGATGTTGCTTGGGATCGCTTCAAAACGGCGTTCCTAAAGATACTAAATGACATGGCTCCCGTGAAAACAGTCAGGATCAAAGCCCGCTCGGAACCATGAATGAATCCGGACCTATTAGCTGCCATAAAAGACAGAGACAGAAAATACTCTGAATACCAAAAATGTAAAACAGAAGTAGATAAACAACCCAATAATATCAACCTCAAATTACTCCTTTCAACTCTCAAAAAGCAATGCAATAAATAAAGAAATAAGTCAACCAACCTGACTAAATCCTTAAAAAAAAATTACATTAACGACAAAATAGAGGAAAACACAAATAAGCCACGTGAGCTCTGGAAAATTCTCAACAACCAGCTTCCTGGTTGCAGCCAGAAACTTAAAACAAGACTCACCAACATCAGTATCAAGAAGGGTGACTCCCTCATTACAGACAAAATGGAGGTAGCTAGCCGACTTAACATATTTTTCACCAGCATAGCCGCAACTCTTGTCAACAAGCTGTCCCACCACTCTGGTCGCTTTGGTGTAGAACACATTAAAGCCTTCTACAGAAAGCTAGGAGTATCCAACGATGATTTCAAATTAGAAATGGTCACAGCTGATGAGGTGTTTAAAAAATTGAGCGCGCTCCACCCTAACAAGGCCACCGGCCTTGATAATATTCCCTCCAGATTCCTCAGGGACTCTGCTTCCATCATTGCCCCGATCATCACGCACATAATAAACCTATCAATTACACAAGGCCAAGTACCAAAAGATTTTAAGATTGCAAGAGTAACTCCCCTCTTTAAAAAAGGAAGCAAATTGGAACCTGGCAACTACCGACCTGTTTCTATTCTCAGTTCCATTTCGGAAGTAATGGAGAAAATAGTTTATGAACAGGTCGATAGTTACCTTGCTACTAATAAACTCATGTATAAATTCCATTCCGGCTTCAGAATTAACCACTCCACTGACACATGCCTTCTCTATCTGACCGACCACATCAAACATGAGGTGGACGCGGGCAAATACTGCGGCATGGTCATGCTGGACCTTCAGAAGGCCTTTGACACCGTTAACCATGCTATACTGTTGGATAAGCTCAGAGCAATCGGATTTAACAAAAACTCATGGAGCTGGATGCAACCTTACTTGGAGGGGAGGGAGCAGGTGGTAGAGGTGAACGGCACCGTGTCCCCCCCCCCCCCCCCTCTCGGTGAGCTGTGGAGTCCCCCAAGGCAGTATATTGGGACCTTTACTGTTCCTAATATACATAAACGACATTTTATCTGCATGCGACTGTGAATTGTTTTTGTTTGCGGATGACTCTGCCCTGCTGGTGTCCGGCAAGGACAAGTCACAGGTGGAGAAAATCCTCAGTGCTGAGCTCTGTAGAACTTGCACCTGGCTCGCTGACAACAAGCTATCCATACACTTGGGTAAAACAGAATCCATCCTGTTTGGGTCCCACATCAACCTTAAGAAAGTCAATGACTTCACCATAAAAGTGGGTGACATTGTTATCACCAGGAAAGATGAGGTCACCTGCCTAGGTTCCATTCTAGAGGCTAACCTTTCCTGTGATAAAATGGCAACCAAGGTAGTCAGAAAGGTTAACCAACGAGCGAGATTTCTCTACAGAATCTCCTCTCTGGTCAACAAAAGCACCTTGAGGATTCTGGCGGGAACTCTCGTTCAACCCTTTTTCGATTACGCATGCACCTCCTGGTACCCTAGCACCTCCAAAACCCTCAAATCTAAACTCCAAACATCTCAGAACAAGCTAGTCAGGTTACTTCTAGACCTCCACCCCAGATCCCACCTCACTCCTACCCACTTCTCTAAAGTGGGCTGGCTCAAGGTGGAGGACAGAGTTAAACAACTTGCATTGAGCCTATCGTCTATAAAATCCGCTACACCTCCCTGATACCGAAGTACATGTCAAACTACTTCCTTAACGTAAATGACCGCCATAACCACAACACCAAGGGGAGCTCCACTAACCACGTTAAACCCAAATTCCGAACTAACAAAGGTCTTAACTCATTCTCTTTCTATGCCACATCAATGTGGAATGCGCTCCCAACAGGTGTAAAAGAAAGGGCATCTCTATCCTCCTTCAAAACCGCAATAAAAGTTCACCTCCAGGCAGCTACAACCCTAAACCAACACCCTACCCGGATTGCTAATAATCAAATGTAAACAATCAAATGCAGATACTTTTTCTTATGCCTTCTGATCTCTCTCTCTCTCTCTCTCTCTCTCTCTCTCTCTCTCTCTCTCTCTCGATCTCTCTCTCTCTCTCTCTCTCTCTCTCTCTATGTCCACTACTTGCTGTCCATATTCTACCCCCCCCCCCCCCCCCCCACACACACACACACTCCTGATTGTAAATAATGTAAATAATTCAATGTGATTATCTTGTGTGATGACTGTATTATGATTATAGTATATATGGTAGTATATATCTGTATCATGAATCAATTTAAGTGGACCCCGACTTAAACAAGTTGAAAAACTTATTCGGGTGTTACCATTTAGTGGTCAATTGTACGGAATATGTACTTCACTGTGCAACCTACTAATAAAAGTCTCAATCAATCAATCAATCAATCAATCTCACCCTGGACATAAACTTTTTGAACTGCTGCCCTCCGGCTGGAGATACAGGACAATAAAATGCCGGACAAACCGATTTAAGAACACTTTTTACCCGAGAGCAATAGTGTCGCTGAACACAAGACAATAATGACTGTGCATGTGAGCTGTGAGCTTGGTATTTTTATGTATTTTATGTATTTTTATCCATTTGTCTATGTTCTTATGTTTGTATGTGTTATTATGAATTTGCACTAAATTAATTTTGCATACAATTTCGTTGTACAATGTACAATGACAATAAATATATATTCTATTCTATTCTATTCTATATGTATATAGAGACATACTGTAATAACTTTAAGTAAATAATGAAAATTAAAAAACGTTGACAATTTTTTTTTTTTTAAATATAAAAGCTTACCTTTTTTATATTTGCATAGTATGTATATATTAATAATGTTGTAAATACACATGTTTATACATCTAGAAAGGGTGGTCCTAAAAAGGTAGGCATTTTTCAACGGTCTCAAGAAGGTAGAAAATACAAGAACGTGTGTGTGTGTGTGTGTGTGTGTGTGTGTGTGTGTGTGTGTGTGTGTGTGTGTGTGTGTGTGTGTGTGTGTGTGTGTGTGTGTGTGTGTGTGTGTGTGTGTGTGTGCGTGTGTGTGCGTCACACGCTGCTGAAGAAAACTAAACTGGGTGGCACCTTTCCTCTGACAACATCCTGTTTGAAGCCTCATGACGTGCTACTGTTGATCCGTTGTTCTCATGATGAAAAGGTTGTTTGAATATTAATTATCGTTGAAGCACCACAGTTATTGACCCATTCATGGTCTGAACACCTTTGTCAAGTTTAATGTTCACTTCGTTGTTGTAAAACATAAAATTGTGTAAAAAGTAGTGAACTGGAGCACATTCAAAAGTTTAAAGAAGGTCAAATTAGGCTACACACCTCAAAACTTTTGTGAAAAGTGTGTTCACCGGGTATGCAAATTGTGTGACTGAATTAAAAACTATAATATAAATATACGGGGCCAAAATTTGGATTTCAGAAGAGTGGGGGACACAATTGGCGCAGTTTGAAGGATCTATCGCATGCCTGCGTTTCACCAATCAAATACAGTCACTGGTGACGTTTGACTCCGTTTCACCAATCAAACAGAGGCAGGCAGTCACATGATTAACAAGCTTAAGCTTACATGAACTCAACGTCAAATTTGACGTAAGTAACGTTAGTAGATATTTTGGCTGTCACCGTAGGCTGATGTTAGCTTCCCTGCTATGAATCACTGTCAAATGTACATCGTGTGGGGACATTTATTAACACACTGCAGCCTCATAGACAGACAGACAGAGACACACTCACACACTCACACACACACACACACACACGCATGCATACAAACACCAACCAGAAGTGTACAGTGTGTTCCCACTGGTGCAGCCCACACCTATCAGTTTATGGTTTGCGTAAAGGCGAACTTGTTATTTTCCTTTGTAATCTCTGCCTAGTGAGCCTATGGTGCTGTTAAGTTATTGTGGCTCAATTTGCCTTAATTTTTTCATGTTAATGTATTATTATTTAATATATGTTATTGTTTTAGTTGCTTAATAGATATTCCTGGCTCTGAATTTGCTCATTGCTATTTTTGTTTTTGTGCATTATTTGTTGCCGTCATCATTAAACGAACAGGTTACTCATCAGTTACTCAGCACTTGAGTAGTTTTTTCACAACATACTTTTTACTTTTACTCAAGTAAATATTTGGGTGACTACTCCTTACTTTTACTTGAGTAATAAATCTCTAAAGTAACAGTACTCTTACCTGAGTGCAATTTCTGGCTACTCTACCCACCTCTGGTTATACATTATAAATTATTGATTTATTTTTAGTACAAAATTAAAAGAATAACAACAAAGCAAACATCATAATAATCCCCTCAATTCCCCCCCAAAACGGATTAACTCGCTGGACTATAAAGACAATATAACATATGTGGATGCATATGCAAAAGTACAATATATTTATCTGTACATTAATCTATTTATATCAACACCTTCCTTCGTAAATGCAAACATTCTGCACATTATTGCTCTTTTATCCTGCACTACAACGAGCTAATACAATGAAATTTTGTTCTTATCTGTACAATAAAGTTCAAATTTGAATGACAATAAAAAGAAGTCTAAGACTATTTATTGCCAACTAGGTGACTGGGTTGATTACTAAATTTCATATAAAGCATCCTGTCATTTATCAATTGACATTTTACAAGTAATTGTTGCTTCCAAACAGTGTCAGGTTGAAACAAAATTCCTCTTAATGGCCATTCCACTTTGTGCCCTGCTCTCTTCCCGGTCTGGTATAGTGTACAGTAAACTACACTCGTAACATTACAAAAGCCATGTTTGAAAATGTGGCAAAGACGTACATTCCTTTATTTTTTTTGTAATGAATGAAATGCTTTTAACAACTGATACATCATTCACAGTAAGATGTTGATGCACATTTGGGAACCACTAATACAGTTGTGCTCATAAGTTTACATACCCTGGGAGAATTTATGGTTTCTTGGCCATTCTTCAGAGAATATGAATGATAACACAAAAACCTTTCTTCCACTCATGCTTAATGGTTGTGTGAAGCTATTTATTGGCAAACAACTGTGTTTACTCTTTTTAAATCAAAATGACAAAAGAAAGTACCCAAATGACCCTGAACAAAAGTTTACACACCCCAGTGACTTTGATCTGATAACATGCACAAAAGTTGACACAAACAGGTTTGAATGGCTAATCAAGGTTCCAATCCTCACCTGTGACCTGTTTGTTTGTAATTAATGTGTGTGTATAAAAGGTCAGTGAGTTTCTGGGCTTGACAGACATCTTTCATCCAGTGCTGCACAGATGTTTCTGGATTCTGAGTTATGGGGAATGCAAAATAATTGTCAAAGGATCTACGAGAAAAGGTAATTGAACTGCATAAAACAGGAAAGGGGTATAAAAAGATATCTAAGGAATTGGGAATGCCAATCAGCAGTGTTCAAACGCTGACTAAGAAGTGGAAAATGAGGGATTCAGGTAGACCAGCAAAGATTTCAGCCACAACTGCCAGGAAAATTGTTCGAGATGCAAAGAAAAATCCACAAACAACTTCAGCTGAAATACAGGACTATCTGAAAAATTGTGGTGTTGCTGTTTCAAGATGCACAATAAGGAGGCACTTGAAGAAAAATGGGCTGCATGGTCGAGTCGCCAGAAGAAAGCCATTTCTGCGCAAATGTCACAAAGATACCGCTTACATTACGCCAAACAGCACAGAGACAAGCCTCAAAACTTCTGGAACAAAGTAATTTGGAGTGATGGCTTTCTTCTGGCGACTCGACCAACAAAGTATGAATGTATGTAAATTGCTGGCTTTGATGTCTCTTGTATTGGTGGTCGTATTGTTGTTGAATGCGATCAAAACTGGTTGAATACATGTAGCGCTTAATTTGAACAGCAGAGGGTGATACAGCTACACCTTAGGTTTAACTGTGTTTAACCACATCACACAATGTTTGCTGTGTGTATGAACACTAAACCTTCTATTTTATTTATGTAAAATACACAATATATGCTATACTTTTGTAATGTTTGTATTTTCAGTCTTACAAACCCAAATAATGGAAGACACATAAAGGAAATACAACTGAGGAAGAAAAAATATTCAAAAGAAGGAACATCAATCATCGACAAAACTTTGCTTCTGTTTCTTCACGCTGTTAACTATCTGTCTAGCTGCACACGCTGGAAATGAGTAGCGAGGGCAGAAATAAGAAGGCACTTTCTAAAGAAGCTTGATGTCAGGCCCCTGAGACCTTGGACTCTTTATTATGTAGTTGAATAGTCTAGTCCTAAATGTACTTTATGAGATACAGTATTTACCTTGTGAGCATTGTCTGCAAGCTGATGGGCAGCGTGCACCAGCCCCAGAGTCTTGTCTTCAGCTGTAGTCAGTCTGTCCCCGCGCTCGCCCACAGCCACGTTCATCCGATGGACTATATTACCCATAGGGCTCCTTGTCGCCCGCTCTTCAGTCTGACCTGTTTGATACACACAAAATATATCATCTGAATGACTGTGCAGATACAGACATGTAACAATGCCTTATCTATCGTAATTTCCGGACTATAAGCCGCACCTGACTATAAGCCGCACCAGCTAAATTTAGGGGAAAATACAGATTGCTCCATATATAAGCCGCACCCGACTATAAGCCGCAGGGTTTTGATGTGTAATTACCGTAGTATATAGGGGTTCCTGCTACCACGGAGGGGATTGTCGGGACAGAGATGACTGTTTGGGAACGCAAAGCGTCCCATTTATTAACAATAAATCTTTCAATCATTCAATCAAACTTTCACATCTTTGACATGGCGAACAGCATTCGTGCAGAGTACAAATAATACAACGGTGCAAAGTAATACAAAGTGCTCGCCTGTACGTTATCAAAATAACCAGCCTACCGGTATATGAAAAGTCAGTCTTTAATCATTGTGTCATCGTCTTCCTCCTGCGTACTAAAAACCACCGAAAATCCTCTTCGTCGGTGTCGGAGAAGAACAGGCCGTAAATAAGCCGCACCCTTGTATAAGCCGCAGGGACCAGAACGAGGGGAAAAAGTAGCGGCTTATAGTCCGGAAATTACGGTAATAATAATGCTGAATGTAAACAAGGGTAATTAATACAGGTTCACCTCATTATGGATTAACGCCATATTTTGTAGTCTTGAATGCATTATGTGATAAACGATGCATTTTGTAATAATTTGTTACATATTGCAAAAAACTATTACCAAATGTGGGTGCTGCCTAGTTCCTCTTGGGCTGTTAACATACATGCAGTACATATACACTGTAAAGATGACCTAAAAAGTGTTTTTAAATGGATTATTTAAAAAAAATTCAACAATATATATATATATATATTTTTTTTTTTTTTTTTTTTTTAATTTTTATTATCGGTAATCGTTTTTAAAATCTTTTTTGTATTAAATCAACATAAAAAAACACAAGATACGCTTACAATTAGTGCACCAACCCAAAAAACCTCCCTCCCCCATTTACACTCATTCACACTCATTCACACAAAAGGGTTGTTTCTTTCTGTTATTAATATTCTGGTTTTATACATTATATATCAATATAGATCAATACAGTCTGCAAGGAATACACACATTATTGTGCGTGCTGCTGGTCCACTAATAGTACTAACCTTTAACAGTTTAATTTGACTAATTTTCATTAATTACTAGTTTCTATGTAACTGTTTTTTATATTGTTTTACTTTCTTTTTTTATTCAAGAAAATGTTTTTAATTTATCTTATTTTATTTTATTAATATTTTAAAAAAGGACCTTATCTTCACCATACCCGGTTGTCCAAATTAGGCATAATAATGTGTTAATTCCACGACTGTATATATCGGTAATCGGTTGATATCGGTATCTGTAATTAAAGAGTTGGACAATATGGGAATATCGGATATCGCCAAAAAAGCCATTATCGGACATCCCTAATATATATATATATATATATATATATATATATATATATATATATATATATATATATATATATATATATATATATATATATATATATATATATATATATATATATATATATACAGTATTTTTTTTAAAATTGTTTTTGAAAATTATGACTTAATTTACGTATCAGAATAAATGAGAATTGGGATTTGGATGTTAATAGATTTTTTCGACACCAACTAATAATAAACCTACTATAAACCCTCCGTGAAAGTTTTTGGGACTTGTGTTGTTTTTCCCAGTGCGTGGTTTATATGGCAGCCCTTCCTTTTAGATGGGGCTGGATCAATTAATTGTGGAGTGGTGTGGTGAATTATACAGTGTACCATTTTCTTATATGATTGTGAGCTAGCATATGTATTTGGTCACAGAATCCTTTAGAGGATTATTCTACTAAGGAAATATGCCCTTAGATAGCTTCAAAAGTGCACATGTCCATCACAAGCTCTCTAGAGAGTGGTGGCTCTTGCCCCTGTGACAATTGGAATGCTCAAAGAATGCAGGTTTGGATTTTAGGAGGATGTGTAAACCCATTAACAACATCTGGTAGGAAGCCCTCACAAGTAGGAGTAGAGGATAGGAGGTCATCCGACTCAAACCGATCACAGGAAATAGGTTGACTGGCCAAGCAAAAAACTTGGCTTTGTCCAGACTGGCCAGATCCAAGGCTGGAGTTACAAAGAGTGGGGGTCTTCCTGTAAAAGGTATTTAAGGACAGTGGTCTGAGAAGACATCAGAAGAGTAATCAGGCCCATGCTCTTTCTCCTGGAAGCTTCATCATTGCTTTTTTATGTTTTCATAGCTAAAAGTCTGCCATTTATATATTATTTAATGTCCTTGGCTGGGTGTTATCGACTCATCCTTCTTCAGTATGGTGCACACTAACAGTGCTGTGTTACGACTGCTTCACCAAGGTCATGTTCTTGATGATGTATTTCTTTATTTCAAATAATATCATCCACTTCTTCTTAGAACTGTCCTTCACACTCACTTTTGCCGTTCCCATGGTTGGAAAAACAAAGTTATGTCGATCTCTAGCTATAAGCTAATGCTAGCGACAGATCTTACAGGGTTAATTCTGACATTAGCGGCGGGGAAGCTTATAACTCAAATATATGCTTTCTACTTTTCAATTATTTTGACTAGGGGGGCCAAATTTTGAGAAAAAAATGTTTCTGGGTGCCGGTATATCAGATTTTTAGGAACACTAACACAAAACCTCACAATAATGTCTGGTTGAGTGCTAAAAACGTTATGACAGACCGCCTTAAAAAACGGCATGGAATTGTAAGTTTTTTTACTGAATGAGACACCCAGAATGTACATGAAAATAAAGAATGTGGGATTTACAATATTAACTATGAACGATAAAACACTGACTATTGACAACATATGAACATCACACCCCCTCTCGATCGACATATTTTACAATCAAGCGAAACGCAACAAAAACAGCGAAATATGAATGCGAAGGGTAAAAAAAAAACCACCTACAATCTGATGTATCTGATATATCACTAAGCTTTAGAACTTTCTTGTAAAAATCTCCTTCCGCGTTTGTCCCTGACACCCACATTTCAGGCTGGCCGCTCTGGAAACACCCACACTACTTGGTGCCTGGTCTGCGCTGCTCTGACTTAGCTTACCATAGTAACTAATTAGATCACCACAGTAACTAATTAGATGACCATAGTAACTAGTATATCATGCAAAAGCGCAGATTCCAACCATTGAAATACTTTGAATAGTTCAAGAATTACGGTCATTTGAAAACATCACTGCACATCATAATGGCAGCTACAGTTTCCATCTTAAAGATCTAAAAAAAATATTTGGGAATGTCCGGCGGGCCAGATTGAAAAGCTTAATTTGCCCAGGTCTGACTTAAAGCATACCAAAGAGCCGAAAGTATCTAAAAATACACGTAAGTTGAAGTACCACTGCTTTGCTCTACAATTTTGTACACACTTTCAGCGCAAAATATGTAGCTTGAGTCTGCTTGGCTCTCTGCTGACCTTTGAACTGCAACTAAACTGGGACTTGCTGTGGCAGCCTGGCACCTCTCCCACTAATGACACTGCCTGTCAGTGGGTTCCATGGTGCGCCACGCTCCCTCTCATTTTCAGCGCCCTAAACACCAGCCTGTGTACTGTCTTGTGCTGCTCGACCTCTCCCAAATCAACAAAGTCTCGACTCATGTGACCGCCGAGCAGCACAAAGATGCCTTTGAGCCGCAGAGAGGTGCAGCACCGACAGACAATGGACAATACACAAAACACAAAAATGAACAACAAAAAAATGACCTGAGCAAACACGATCGACGTGTTGGGAACAAAAAGTACAATTCAACATTAATCGATTCATTCATTGTTGTTCTGACCTAAAGTTAAAAAAAACTGTAAACAAAAATTAAGAAAAAAAAGTGTAAAAAGCTGAAATTTTGATATGAAAATAGGCCTGGTCACCCATACCAAACAGAAACAAAGTTTTGTGTTTAAAATATGTCTGTTTTTAGCATTCTTTAAAAAAACAAACAGGTGATGACGTTAAAAGTCATGTTTGATAGTTGGTAGAGTGGCCGTGCCAGCAATCGGAGGGTTGCTGGTTACTGGGGTTCAATCCCCACCTTCTACCATCCTAGTCACGTCCGTTGTGTCCTACCAGCACTTCACCCTTGCCCCTGATGGGTGCTGGTAGCGCCTTGCATGGCAGCTCCCTCCATCAGTGTGTGAATGTGTGTGTGAATGGGTGAATGTGGAAATAGTGTCAAAGCGCTTTGAGTACCTTGAAGGTAGAAAAGCGCTATACAAGTATAACCCATTTATTATTTATCATTTGATGGTCTCGCAATTTGTACCAGGTGATGGCGTTAAAAGTCATGTTTGATGGTCTCGCAACTTGTACCAGGTGATGGTGTTAAAAGTCATGTTTGATGGTCTCGCAACTTTTAACAGGTGATGGCGTTAAAAGTCATGTTTGATGGTCTCGCAACATGTACCAGGTGATGGCGTTAAAAGTCATGTTTGATGGTCACGCAACATGTACCAGGTGATGGCGTTAAAAGTCATGTTTGATGGTCTCGCAACATGTACCAGGTGGTGGCGTTAAAAGTCATGTTTGATGGTCTCGCAACATGTACCAGGTGATGGCGTTAAAAGTCATGTTTGAAGGTCTCGCAAACTGTACCAGGTGATGGCGTTAAAAGTCATGTTTGATGGTCTTGCAACATGTACCAGGTGATGGCGTTAAAAGTCATGTTTGATGGTCTCGCAACTTTTACCAGGTGATGGCGTTAAAAGTCATGTTTGATGGTCTCACAACATGTACCAGGTGATGGCGTTAAAAGTCATGTTTAATGGTCTCGCAACATGTATCAGATGATGGTGTTAAAAGGCATGTTTGATGGTCTCACAACATGTAAATAAATGATAAATGGGTTATACTTGTATAGCGCTTTTCTACCTTCAAGGTACTCAAAGCGCTTTGACAGTATTTCCACATTCACCCATTCACACACACATTCACACACTGATGGCGGGAGCTGCCATGCAAGGCGCTAACCAGCAGCCATCAGGAGCAAGGGTGAAGTGTTTTGCCCAAGGACACAACAGACATGACTAGGATGGTAGAAGGTGGGGATTGAACCCCAGTAACCAGCAACCCTCCGATTGCTGACCCGGCCACTCTACCAACTTCGCCACGCCGCCCCATGTACCAGGTAATGGCGTTAAAAGTCATGTTTGATGGTCTCGCAACTTGTACAAGGTGATGGCGTTAAAAGTCATGTTTGATGGTCTTGCAACATGTACCAGGTGATGGCGTTAAAAGTCATGTTTGATTGTCTCGCAACATGTACCTGGTGATGGCGTTAAAAGTCATGTTTGATGGTCTCGCAACATGTACCTGGTGATGGCGTTAAAAGTCATGTTTGATGGTCTCGCAAACTGTACCAGGTGATGGCATTAAAAGTCGTGTTTGATGGTCTTGCAACTTGTACCAGGTGATGGCGTTAAAAGTCATGTTTGATGGTCTCGCAAACTGTACCAGGTGATGGCGTTAAAAGTCATGTTTGATGATCTCGCAACTTTTACCAGGTGATGGCGTTAAATGTCATGTTTGACGGTCTCGCAACATGTACCAGGTGATGGCGTTAAAAGTCATGTTTGATTGTCTCGCAACATGTACCTGGTGATGGCGTTAAAAGTCATGTTTGATGGTCTCGCAAACTGTACCAGGTGATGGCATTAAAAGTCATGTTTGATGGTCTTGCAACTTGTACCAGGTGATGGCGTTAAAAGTCATGTTTGATGGTCTCGCAAACTGTACCAGGTGATGGCGTTAAAAGTCATGTTTGATGGTCTCGCAACTTTTACCAGGTGATGGCGTTAAATGTCATGTTTGACGGTCTCGCAACATGTACCAGGTGATGGCGTTAAAAGTCATGTTTGATTGTCTCGCAACATGTACCTGGTGATGGCGTTAAAAGTCATGTTTGATGGTCTCGCAACATGTACCTGGTGATGGCGTTAAAAGTCATGTTTGATGGTCTCGCAAACTGTACCAGGTGATGTCGTTAAAAGTCATGTTTGATGGTCTTGCAACTTGTACCAGGTGATGGCGTTAAAAGTCATGTTTGATGGTCTCGCAAACTGTACCAGGTGATGGCGTTAAAAGTCATGTTTGATGGTCTCGCAACTTTTACCAGGTGATGGCGTTAAATGTCATGTTTGACGGTCTCGCAACATGTACCAGGTGATGGCGTTAAAAGTCATGTTTGATTGTCTCGCAACATGTACCTGGTGATGGCGTTAAAAGTCATGTTTGATGGTCTCGCAAACTGTACCAGGTGATGGCATTAAAAGTCATGTTTGATGGTCTTGCAACTTGTACCAGGTGATGGCGTTAAAAGTCATGTTTGATGGTCTCGCAAACTGTACCAGGTGATGGCGTTAAAAGTCATGTTTGATGGTCTCGCAACTTTTACCAGGTGATGGCGTTAAATGTCATGTTTGACGGTCTCGCAACATGTACCAGGTGATGGCGTTAAAAGTCATGTTTGATTGTCTCGCAACATGTACCTGGTGATGGCGTTAAAAGTCATGTTTGATGGTCTCGCAACATGTACCTGGTGATGGCGTTAAAAGTCATGTTTGATGGTCTCGCAAACTGTACCAGGTGATGTCGTTAAAAGTCATGTTTGATGGTCTTGCAACTTGTACCAGGTGATGGCGTTAAAAGTCATGTTTGATGGTCTCGCAAACTGTACCAGGTGATGGCGTTAAAAGTCATGTTTGATGGTCTCGCAACTTTTACCAGGCGATGGCGTTAAATGTCATGTTTGACGGTCTCGCAACATGTACCAGGTGATGGCGTTAAAAGTCATGTTTGCGTCACTCTCCCAACTGCGCCACGCCAGTTGGAGAGTGACGCAAACATGGCCGTGCCAGCAACTCAATCCCCACCTTCTAGGCAAGGCAAGGCAAGGCAACTTTATTTGTATAGCGCTTTTCATACACAAGGCAGACTCAAAGTGCTTCACAGACAACAAAGTGAAATGAAAGAAAATAAAAGCAAAATTAAAATGCAGACAATAAAAATAAAAACAGTGCAGACGTTAAAAGTTAAAAGATTAAAAGATTTAGCTGAAAGCTAAGGTGAACATAAAAGTCTTCAGTCTAGTTTTAAAAGTAGTGAGAGTTGGGGAGAGTCTGACATCTTCAGGAAGTTTATTCCAGCTATTTGTTGCATAGTGACTGAATGATGATCTCCCTTGATTTGAGTTTACTCTTGGAACCGCTAACAGATTGGTCTCAGAAGATCTTAGTGATCTAGAGGGCGTATATAGTGGGAGCATATCAGTGATATACTTGGGCCCTAGACCATGTAGTGATTTATATGTGAGCAGGAGGATTTTGAAATCTATTCTCTGATGTACAGGGAGCCAATGTAAGGATTTAAGAATTGGTGTAATGTGCTCACATTTTTTGGTCTTTGTTAGAACTCTAGCAGCAGCGTTCTGAACAAGCTGTAGCTGCCTGACAGTTTTTTTGGGAAGACCTGCAAGGAGACCATTACAATAGTCTAGCCTACTGGTAATAAAGGCATGTACAAGTTTTTCTAAGTCTTGAGCTGACATGAGCCCTCTAAGTCTTTTTACATTTTTGAGGTGATAGTAGGCCGATTTTGTTACTGATTTGATGTGACTGTCGAAATGTAAATCAGAATCTAAAATAACCCCAAGATTTCTGGCTTTATTTGAGGTTTTCAGGGACAGTGATTGAAGGTGTTGGATGACTTTAAACCTTTCTTTTTTAGCACCAAAAACAATTATCTCAGTTTTATCTTCATTTAGTTGTAGGAAATTTTGGCACATCCAGTGTTTGACTTGCTCAATGCACTGGCACAGAAGATCTATGGGGCGATAGTCATTTGGTGATAGCGCTACATAGATTTGGGTGTCATCGGCATAGCAATGATGGTCAATGTTATTATTTTGCATGATTTGTCCTAGTGGGAGCATATAGATGTTAAATAAAGTCGGCCCCAAGATTGAACCTTGGGGGACTCCACACGTTACGTTGGTTGGTTCTGATACAAAGTCACCAATGGAAACAAAATAGTTCCTATCTTGTAGATATGACTTGAACCAGCTTAAAACTGTGCCTGAGATCCCCACCCAGTTTTCCAACCTGTCCAAAAGTATTGAGTGGTCGACAGTGTCAAATGCAGCACTGAGGTCCAAAAGCATTAATACTGAAGTTTTGCCAGAGTCTGTGTTTAGACGGATGTCATTTATAACTTTAAGAAGGGCCGTCTCTGTGCTCTGAAGAGGTCGAAATCCTGACTGGAAGTTGTTGTGGCAGCCAGTAGAAGCCAAGAAGTGATTTAGTTGTTGGAGGACAACTTTCTCAATTATTTTACTTATGAATGGTAGATTTGAAATTGGTCTGTAGTTGTTGATAACAGAGGCATCTAGGCTCTGCTTTTTCAGAAGAGGTTTAATGACTGCAGTTTTGAAAGCCTTCGGGAAATTGCCCGATTTAATAGAATTATTAACTATTTGCAAGATGTCTGTTGATAGGCAGTCAAAAACATTCTTAAAGAAGTTGGTAGGTAAAACATCAAGGCAGCAGGTGGATGACTTTAGAGCTGTCACCGTTTCCACTAGAGTTTTAGAGTCTATGGCATTAAAGCTTGCCATCATTGCTGTGTTACTTTTGCCTAAATGGGGTGGTGATCCAACTTTTTTACTTGAGATATTGATGGTGCGTCTGATGCCTTCAATTTTATCAGTATAAAAGAATGCAAAGTCATTGCATTTCTGCGTGGAATGGAGTTCGGCTGGTATTTGTGTTGGGGGTTTAGTCAGTCTGTCAACGATTGTGAATAGGGTTTTGGCCTTATTTGTGTTGCTGTTTATGATATTGGAGAAGAATGTTTCTCTAGCACTTTTTAAGACTAAATTGTAGGCCTGGAGGCTCTCTTTATAGATGTCATGGTGAATATGAAGTTTTGTATTCCGCCAGATTCGTTCAGCCTTCCTGCACTCTCTTCTCTGGGCTGTTACAGCAGCAGATTTTCTCCAGGGTGCCTTTTGCTTGCCAGAAATCGTTTTAACTGTAACAGGTGCAATGATATCTATGATATTCACAATTTTGGAATTAAAGTTGCTTACAAGATCATCAGCATGACATGGGTTTAGAGGTGGTAGTGAGGAGATGGCGTTTTTAAAGAGGACATTAGCATGTTCATTTATGTACCGCTTTTTGACATTCTTTGATTCTGTTTGTGTGTCCGGAATTACAGAAATATTAAAGAAAACACAGAAATGATCAGACAATGAAGGATCAATCACAAGAACATCAGAAACATTGAGACCTTTTGTGATAATCAGGTCCAGGGTGTGTCCCTTATAATGTGTAGCCTCTTTCACATGTTGAGACAGTTCAAATGTGTCTAAAATAGTAAAAAGTTCTTTTGCGCCCTTGTCATTTAAATCGTCAATATGAAAATTAAAATCACCAGTTATAACCAGGCAGTCAAAGTCAGTGGAGATGCTAGACAATAGTTCAGTAAAATCATCAAAAAAATTTGCAGAATATTTAGGTGGCCTGTAGATAATTAACAAGAGAATTTTGGGAGAGCATTTCAACACAGCACACAAGTATTCAAATGATGTAAACTCACCGAGTGACATCTGTTTCCCCTGAAACATGTTTTTAAATATAGCAGCAACCCCTCCACCTCTTTTCCCCGATCTACATATATCAATGAAGTTATAGTTGGGGGGTGCTGTCTCGATCAGAATGCTTGCACTGTTATTTTGTTCCAGCCATGTTTCAGTTAAAAACATAAAGTCAAGTTTAGAAGTGCTAATAAAATCATTGACTAAAAATGATTTGCTATTCAGAGACCTGACATTGAGCAGACCCATCCTGATGGTGTTATTGACAGGCTTCGATGTTGGCTTTGATTTGGAGATAATAGGAATGAGATTGTTTAGGTTAGCAGGGTGGCTAAGTTTCCCAATGTTTACTCTCTTGGTAGTCACAACAGGGATGTAGAAGGTGCCATGATTTGATGTAGGCAACCTTGGGCCCAGCTGATAATGTGGTCTACTGCTGAACCCTTTTCTGTATCAGAAATATTCAGGACTGCTGTCAGGGCGAGGCGGGGTTTGCCGTAAGGGGGAGGGGGAGTGAGCAGCGTCAGAGCTGGGACGAACTACTGAAGGTGGACGTTGAGGGCGTGTAAGGGGTTGGCGTGAGAAAGGTGAAGTATGGCTGGGGGGTTGTGGAGCACGCCTTCGTGGAGGGGGTGGTGGAGGTGAGCGATGATCTAGGGGGGTAAAAATCTGAGTAGGGTGGGGCGTGAGTGGGGGTAGCTCCCGGAACTCCAAGGGGGAGAAGGGGGGAGAAAGGTCTACTTGAGGGAGGGAGAAAGATGGAGACGTGGATGGCTTGGGGGATGTGGGGGAGGGATCTTCACATGCATTCAGAATGGAGGGAGGGGCGGTAGAGGAGGATAGACACCTCTCCTCTTTGCTCTGGTGTATCTCATGGTCGATGTTCTCCTTTTGCAGTGGCGGTCCTCCTTTGACGTTCCTGATAGGCTGTGTTGTGTCTTCCTTCCTCGGTGGCTCCTCTTGTCTCTTGTCCTTGGCAGTGATGATAGATGCAAGATGCAGGAAGTGAAACATGTTGTTCATGAATAGCTTTACTCCCATCTTATTCAGGCAAAGTCCGTCTGCCTTAAAAAGATGTCTGCGGTCCCAGAAAAAGCTAAAATTGTCAATAAAATGCATTGAACGAGCAAGAAGTGCACTTGATAGCCACTCATTCAGCGAGTAAAGTCTACTGAATCTCTCAGCTCCTCTCCTGATTGGGGGTAGAGGACCACTGATAAAAACGTCAGCATTCACAGCGCTGACTGTTTCAAAGAGTTTATTGAAGTGCTCTTTCAGCTCTCTTGATTGTTGTTTTACAATGTCATTAAAACCAATGTGCAGGATGATATTTTTCACATTTGGGTGTGCAGCGACAATTTCCAGGATTCTTTTTTCCATGTCAGATACCATATCCTTCGGAAAGCAGAGTACTTTGGTGTTATTATTGCTTTTCATATCTTTTACAGAAAAGTCCCCCACAATCAGATTTTCAGGAGCTTTCGTTAGCTTTCTCTGTGGTGTAAAGTTAGCAGGTCTTACCCTTCTGCGTGGTGATGGTGGGTTATTCAGGCAATCAGAGGGGGATCCATTGTCCATCAACAGTGGGGCAAACCTGTTCTTTAGTTGGACACTTGCTTGCTGGGGAGGTTTATTGGTAGTTCTCCTCTTCTCAGCTGTCCGCTGCTGTGTCCTACGTGGCAGTGGAGTTGATGACGCAGTATGCCTGGCTGAAGATGGTAGCGCAGGCCAGCCGGTCAGATCAGAGATATCGGGGCGCTGGGTCCTGCCAGATATCCATTCTCCCTTGTCGCAGGGAGGTGGTCTTCTCTTTGGCATTGCACCAAGTGTGTTCCAGGGAGGATTTTCACTGGTAGATTTATTACCCTCTACAGGGACCTCCCGTTTCTTCGTAGCTTCATTGTTGCTAGTTAGCTGGGTTGTAGCATGGTGCTGTCCAGTGTTTTCAGTCGACAGGAGTGCTAGAGTGGTGTTGTAGCCACATTGTCCATTCACTTCTAAATTCACTTCCAACCGATTCATTTTTATTTCCAACAGTAAAATCTTCTTTAGCAGTTTGTGGTAATCTTCCGTAGAGAAAGGAGGCATCTTATGCTGATTACCTTTAGCACTGTAGCACAGGCTCGGGCTCAGGCTTATCTTGAATGGTAGGCCTCCTCGCGTAGTGTTGAGGACGTCGTAAAAATATTGAAAAATGCCTCTGTTATCTAAAAGAAAATATAGTCCCACTGGTTTGGTAAGTATCCAAGAGCTGTTGCTCTTTGTGTAAGAAAATAGCAGCAGATAGTAGCAAAAAATGCAAGCAGAAGCGAGAGCAAGCGAGAGCAAGCAGAAAAGCGTCCATCCAGCGCAGAGGACGGACTAGACTACCAACCTAGTCACGTCCGTTGTGTCCGTGAGCAAGACACTTCACCCTTGCTCCTGATGGGTCGTGGTTAGGACCTTGCATGGCAGCGCCCGCCATCAGTGTGTGTGAATGGGTGAATGTGAAAATAGTTTCAAAGCGCTTTGAGTACCTCGAAGGTAGAAAAGCGCTATACAAGCATAACCCATTTATCATTTACCATTTCATGGTCTCGCAACGCGTACCAGGTGATGGCGTTAAAAGTCATGTTTGATGGTCTCGCAAACTGTACCAGGTGATGGCGTTAAAAGTCATGTTTGATGGTCTTGCAAACTGTACCAGGTGATGGCGTTAAAAGTCATGTTTGATGGTCTTGCAAACTGTACCAGGTGATGGCGTTAAAAGTCATGTTTGATGGTCTCGCAACTTGTACCAGGTGATGGCGTTAAAAGTCATGTTTGATGGTCTCGCAACATGTACCAGGTGATGGCGTTAAAAGTCATGTTCCGACACCAGCTGAACTTAAATAGTCTGTTTTCGTCCTGGTCGTGGAACTGTGGACCAGCTCTATATTCTTGGCAGGATCCTTGAGGGTGCATGGGAGTTTGCCCAACCAGCCTACATGTACAGTATTAGCTGTGTGTTATAAGTAGCCCATTTTGCACAAATAGAAGACCTCAAGGTGGATAAGTGTTTAGCTTGTTGGCCTCTTTGTAAGGAGATTGGGCCATCTTTGTATGAAGTTTGCAAGTTCTACCTGTATATGGGTTTTCTTAAGGTAAAACACTTATTCATGTTTGTTAATTTCCATGAATGTACCTCTTCATTCGCCTCTATTTACTACTACCAGTATATTGTCACCAAACTAAGTAGGGGTACAGACAAAAAAAAGTGATTACCTTTACTCGGTAAGCGTCTTTGGTTTGCAACTATCTTGTTCTTCAAATGATTCATGAAGGCTTTGCAGCGGTAGATGAACAGGTTCATGGTAGTGGCGTCTGACATATCAGGAAAAGAAATGGCAGAATAAAGTCAAAGAGTTCCAGATTTGTTTACTGTCAAGTCAATGTCATTAGTTAAGTGCCAATTCAAAACAAACATCGTCTTAAGCATGTTACACAATTGATGTATTGCCAGGAAAAAAACAGTGTGTGTAGAAGTTCACTATGGCGTCCCACAGGGATCCATGCGTAGACCTTTACTGTTCAGTCTTGATATGCTTCTCTTAACGGCAGGACACACATTCTCAATCTTAAGAGATTGTTTATCTGTAACACAGACTACACAAAAATATATAAAAAATCAGGCATTGAGCAGTTTAGATCTTTGAGTTTGTGGTGTGCTACGATAATATCAATGCAGTACAGCACACACACGTAACAATTTTGTCCCACCACCGAGCAAGACTCTTGTCCTCCAAGCCCGAAATCTCACGTGAAAAAATGTGATCTAAATGTGGGTATTTCAATCTAAATATCAATAGTATATATACCAAGGTGTGTGTTGGTATCGGATGGATACTAGCGTGGTGAAATCAGTACTTTTGTTGCACTTTCTCTTCTATACATCCAGCAAATTACTTACTGTACCATACCGGACCATAGGGCGCACCGGATTATAAGGCGCACTGCTGATGAGCGGGTCTAGTCAGGTCTATTTTCATACAAAAGGCGCACCGGATTATAGGGCACAATAAAGGAGTCATACATATATATATATATATATATATATATATATATATATATATATATATATATATATATATATATATATATATATATATATATATTTTTTTTTTTTTTTTTTCTAAAAGTAAAACACTTCCTTATGGTCTACATAACATGTAATGGTGGTTCTTTGGTCAAAATGTTGCATGGATTATGTTTTACAGATCATCTTCAAGCCGCTTTCTGACAGTCGCTTCAGGATGCGCCGTTTTGCGGGCGGTCTTACGTGGCTCACCTTCGACAGCGTCTTTTCTCCTTCATCTTTGCTGTACCGGTGTAGCGTGCAAGGACGGGAGTGGAAGAATTGTCAAAAGATGGAGCTTACTTTTAGCTTACCAAAGTCGTACTAAAACCTTTTGATGGATTTTTGAGCGCCGTGTGTAATGTTCTATATTTTCAAAGGAACATATACAATTTTGGTGTTGTTTACTTGAGTCATATTGCAGTCTACATGTATCTCTTATGTGTGACTGCCATCTACTGGTCACACTTATCATTTCACCATGTACCAAATAAAATAGCTTCGAGGTTGGTAAGCACAACCAACATTTTTCCGTACATTAGGCGCACCGGGTTTTAAGGTGCACCGTCGAGTTTTGAGAAAATGAAAGGATTTTAATTGCGCCTTATAGTTCCAAAAATACGGTAATTTTCTTCACAGAGTTTATGCGACCGCAGCACCTCACCCTGTCTGTCAGTGCAAACAACGCACCGCTGCTCACTCAGGCACGCATTGCCGCTCCCCTGCCTGCCCTACTGATGACTGATGTTATTTTTCACAAATATCTGCGTTTAATGGTAGTTATTTTAGTGGTTTTGTGTACTTTTTAAAATTATTAATGTTGCTACATTATTCCTTTTTTGTTGTTATTTTGCAATAGTGGCTTTTTTATTAAACAATTGTGCTTAGTAGAACGGTATAGAGGAATATTTGTATTTATTTATATACTAATACATTGTTTTAGAGTGTTAAATTAATTATAAAACCTTTTTTATTTGCAAAACTTATTTTTCCTGCCTTCCCATAGTATTAATCAACGAACTAGAGGCACATTCACAAAATTATTCAATGGGTGACTTTGATTGGACTATTACTGTATGCTTTCTTTGGCTCTATAGTGGATTGTTTTGCAGCAGTATTCAATAAAAAAAAAAAAAAGTGACTGAATGATTAGTGTGTGTTTGATCCTACTAAAACTGATACAGTGTATGAAAAACAAGACATATTTTTGGTGAAAACCTTTGGCCAAAACCAAAATATTCTAAAACCGGGCCGTAATAAAACCGAGTTACCACTATCCTGTGTGTTGTGATATTCCATTACCTCTTGTGAGTTTGGACGGGCAGTTGATGAACTCTGGTGGTTTGGATACAACCAGGCTCTTCCGTCGAACTTGCCGTGTTCTAGATGAAGGGGAGGAGTCACTGTGACCAGCCTCCACAACCGGAAGGGTACCCTGGCGATTCACCTTTACCAGACTTCCTGCCTTCCCCTTCCAGTAGGTCTGGCAGGCACTATATAGTATCTGGATGAGAATACACTTCTCTGCTGCAGAGCTGGCCACCCACTGATCCACTGTGTTAACAAACACTAGGTCAAACTCTGGAATGTCCTACAAGAGAGAAGACAGCCTGTGACCAAGCAAATACGAATGATGTTTAAACCACATATTTTTTATCGACTCTTTTTTTATAGAAGACAAATTGGGATGCAACCTTGTTGGGGTTGATGCCGTTGACCTGTCGGAGCTGCTCCACCGTCCACTGGGATGTCCTTGTGAAGCTTGAGGAGCCCCTGAACTGTTTCACTTTTGAAATGATCAGCTGTAGTGGCCTGGTGTTTGTCACTGCACAGACAACGTTCAATATCCGTTACTTTTGGAAAGTCTTTGAAAAGCATCACGTTCTGTGTAAAGGTCTAAAACAATTACAAGGAACAAAAATAGCACACATAACTTAAACACAATCTTAACCATAAGAACCAGAGGCGTTTCAAGTCAAAGGATGTAGTATTACGGCAGGGTCGCAAGTTAATGCGCGGATCGTTTCCCCAAGATGCAGACAGAACTCCGGAGGCAGTGTGCAGGTAGGAACATTTTTTATTTTCCATAAATCGGGCAAAATACAAAAATACAGGAGAGCGTGCCGATAGCACGGGTAGCTATGGAAAAGCTAACGGGAAAGCTTAGCATGGGAAACAAGCAAACTAATGGCAAAGCTTAGCTCAAGAATCAAACGGTAAACACACCTAACTTGTTGCATGGAGCAAACAAGACAGCCAGACTGAGTGTGACGAAAAGCAAGAATAAATAGCTCTCTGATTAGTGCCCGGGAGCAGGTGAGCGTCCCGAACCCTAATCAGAGGCCCCCTTAGGAGCCCAGTCTAGATTGTATTTTTTTACTCATCCTTCCCCAGCGTTTTACCTTTCCCCCCCATCTTTTACGGGGCGCCTCGTGGCGACCCATCAGCGTTCCTGTTCTGTAACCCTGTACACTGTTTGTTTGTCTAATCTTGAACAGGTTTGTGCTGAAAACAAAGTTTTGTTGTACTTGTGCAATGACAATAAAGACCTATCTATCTATCTATCTATCTATCTATCTATCTATCTATCTATCTATCTATCTATCTATCTATCCGTAAACAACAACACCGGAAATGTGTCCCATGAAAAACCGTCCGACCGGACCTCTAATAACTAAAGTTCCTTGGGTGAATAATGTAAACTCACTACACCGGTATATTTTAGCGCTTTCATGGCGAGTTTACTGACAGATATAAGTAAGAACTTTACACTACTTTATATTAGAAATGGCAACAGCGTAGGATGAATGTCACATAACAAGAAGATAGAGAAAAAGAAGAAGCTTATCGACTACGGTGTCGGCACAGACTACAAAGGCTGACGCATGCAAATTTTCAGGACTTATGCAGATCCCAAATACAGATCAGCAGGTACCAGAAGGTAAGAAAAGTTGCTTTTAACGCCAGATAATATGTCTTACCTTATACACACACACCATAATAATACTCGTATGTTGAAGCACAGTACAATCCATCAAGCGGTGCGGCTTCATAGCTTACCAAAGTCGTACTAAAACATTTTGATAGATTTTTGAGCGCCGTGTGTAATGTTCTATATTTTTAATGGAACATATAACATTTTGGTGTTGTTTACTAGAGTCATATTGCAGTCCACACCTATCTCTTATTTGTGAATGCTATCATATTGCAGTCTACACGTATCTCATATTTGTGACTGCCATCCTATTGCAGTCTACACATATCTCTTATGTGTGACTGCCATCTACTGGTCACACTTATCATTTCACCATGTACCAAATAAAATAGCTTGGAGGTCGGTAAGCACAACCAAAATTATTCCGTACATTAGGCGCACCGGGTTATAAGGCGCAGTGTCGAGTTTTGACAAAATGAAAGGACTTTAAGTGCGCCTTATAGTCCGAAAAGTACGGTAATCCTGCATGTACTTCCTTCCCCAATACTGCCATGCGACTAAAAACTCAGCTTTTACCTGACACACAAATGAAAGTTGCATATTCTCCTTTGGATACGTGGGACAGGAAAGACATCCTCTTCTTTTTCCTCCTGCGCACCTCCACCGCCACCAGCATCCGCTCATCACCGGGGATGAAGACGTCTTTGTTGATGGCTGACTGACTGTTCATTGTTGGGAGTCCGACCTGCACAAGTGATACACACTTTAGCTCGTAGCCCCTCGTGAGGGAAAATAATGTATGAACATACAGTTGGAAGTTTAGTGCAGTTTAAATGCAGGGAAGTATGAGAGAACCAAACGAAGGACGTGCCTTCACAGGAGAACTTTTTTGAAGCATTCAGCTAAGATGTTGGAGGGGAAACAGCATACAGTGTTTATATCATTTCAGTGTTGCTTTGTGTCCTACTACACATTAAAAACCACATATCCCAGAATGCCACATGCTCAAAACAAGTGTTTATACTTAACCACCTACAGTCATCCCTCGCTTCACATCATTTTTAGGCTTCATTCGTTTGTTCATTCGTTTACTTTATTAGTCCCCGAGGGGGAAATTCAGGTTTTCAGGGTGGGGCACGGGGATGTGTGTGTGCATATGCCCAATGTTCAGGGTTGACCTGGGCAAATTAAGCCCCTTTGAGCTTTTCAATCCGGCCCGCCGGACATTCTCAAATATTTTTTTTAGATCTTTAAGATGGAAACTGTAGCTGCCATTATGATGTGCAGTGATGTTTATGTCCTCTTTGTATTTAATTTATATTTGCATGTCTCATGACACATTATCTGTATGTAATACTGGCTGCATTTCTGATAGTTGTTTGTGCGCCATGTCGTTCCAGACCACAGCAAACATTAACCAGCTTGCAAAGATTGCAATAAATCCATTAGAAGAAGACGGCCTGTTGTTTTCTTTAACTTGGACACACACATATATACTTAAGCCAGTAATTTTCAGGAGTTATGTCACCCTCTGAGAAGCATCCGTTTTACTAATGATTACCAATGTTGTAAAAATGTGTAGAAAAAATATTACATTTCAACATTTCTGTCAACAAAGACTTGCGTCAGCCTGTGACACGTTGTCATTTTGATAGTAGGCTATTATAGTTAATTTAGACACATATTGTGTTGCCTTCAGAACACGATAAAAAATAAATAAATAAAACATAAAAACAAGGGAACCGGAGCCTCCTTTCATTGTTAAAGACAACAGATGATTAGATCACCACGTACCACCTGTGAAATCTAATCACCTGCCAGCTGTGTCTCGCCGTTCAGCACATGCCCCGCCTCTAGCCAATGGTGCTCCGCCCTCAACACCATTGACAGAGGCAGTGACCTTTGCTCCTGCAGGCGCGCTGATCACACTCTCCCTCCACACTAGGCTTTTTTTTTTTTTTTTTTTTAAACTAATCTGACCCTCGCCAGATCCTTGTAGTTCGCTGAGCTCCACACAAGGATCTTGGCTCGAGGGCATTGCAAACTCTCGCCCCATCCTTGCTTGTGAATGACTGAGCATTTCGTGGAATCTACTTTTACACCCAATCATGGCACCCACCTGTTCCCAATTTGCCTGTTCACCAGTGGTATGTTCCAAATAAGTGTTTGATGAGCATTCCTCAACTCTCTCAATATTTATTGCCACCTTTCCCAACTTCTTTGTCACATGTTCCTGGCATCAAATTCTAAAGTTAATGATTATTTGCACAAAAAAAAATGTTTATCAGTTTGAAAATACAATATGTTGTCTATGTAGCATATTCAACCGAATATGGGTTGAAAATGATTTGCAAATCATTGCATTCCGTTTATATTTACATCTAACAAAATTCCCCAACTCATATGGAAACGGGGTTTGTAGTTCGCTGAGCTCCACACAAGGATCTTGGCTCGAGGGCATTGCAAACTCCTTTAAGATAGCAAAAAATAATGAACCAATCAGGATCGCCGGGCGGGATTTCATAGATGTGACGTAGCGCCGAAGCGACTGTTTGATTCAAACAACAATGGCGGCATGCAGTGAGGAGTCGTGTGCTGACATTGATTCTGCTAATACAACTCTTTTGCGACATCGATCGTCTACTGACATTGCTGCGTTGTTTCAGTAAAAGTTCTCTAACTTTTCACTCTGTCGTTATCCAATAAGTCGGCTGTTCTGTTTTGGATTTCCCAGCGTCGCTCTCATCAGCTTCACGGGTTGATTTCGATGTGAATGGTTGAAGTAGCACGTCATTCAAGATAACGGACAAGTGGTTTATCCAATCACATACAATGATTTTTTGACAAGGCCCCGTCTTCTGAAATACATCTCCTTTTGAGAACTCCCAGATCCTTGTGTGGAGCTCAGCGAACTACAAGGATCTGGCGAGAGTCAGGTTATGAAAAAACATGTGGCAACAAATACAAACCCTGTTTCCCTATGAGTTGGGAAATTGTGTTAGATGTAAATATAAACGGAATACAATAATTTGCAAATCCTTTTCAACCTATATTCAGTTGAATGCACTACAAAGACAAGATATTTGATGCTCAAACTCATAAACTTTATTATTTTTTTGCAAATAATAATTAACTTAGAATTTCATGGCTGCAACATGTGCCAAAGTAGTTGGGAAAGGGCATGTTCACCACTGTGTTACATGGCCTTTCCTTTTAACAACACTCAGTAAACGTTTGGGAACTGTGGAGACACATTTTTTAAGCTTCTAAGGTGGAATTCTTTCCCATTCTTGCTCGATGTACAGCTTACGTTGTTCAACAGTCCGGGGTCTCCGTTGTGGTATTTTAGGCTTCATAATGCGCCACACATGTTCAATGAGAGATAGGTTTTGACTACAGGCAGGCCAGTCTAGTACCCGCACTCTTTTACTATGAAGCCACGTTGATGTAACACGTGGCTTGGCATTGTCTTGCTGAAATAAGCAGGGGCGTCCATGGTAACGTTGCTTGGATGGCAACATATGTTGCTCCAAAACCTGTATGTACCTTTCAGCATTAATGGCGCCTTCACAGATGTGTAAGTTACCCATGTCTTTGGCACTAATACACCCCCATACCATCACAGATGCTGGCTTTTCAACTTTGCGCCTATAACAATCCGGATGGTTCTTTTCCTCTTTGGTCCAGAGGACACGACGTCCACATTTTCCAAAAACAATTTGAAATGTGGACTCGTCAGACCACAGAACACTTTTCTAATTTGTATCAGTCCATCTTAGATGAGCTCAGGCCCAGCAAAGCCGACGGCGTTTCTGGGTGTTGTTGATAAACGGTTTTCGCCTTGCATAGGACAGTTTTAACTTGCACTTACAGATGTAGCGACCAACTGTAGTTACTGACAGTGGGTTTCTGAAGTGTTCCTGAGCCCATGTGGTGATATCCTTTACACACTGATGTCGCTTGTTGATGCAGTACAGCCTGAGCGATCGAAGGTCACGGGCTTAGCTGCTTACGTGCTGTGATTTCTCCAGATTCTCTGAACCCTTTGATGATATTACGCACCGTAGATGGTGAAATCCCTAAATTCCTTGCAATAGCTGGTTGAGAAAGGTTTTTCTTAAACTGTTCAACAATTTACTCACGCATTTGTTGACAAAGTGGTGACCCTCACCCCATCCTTGTTTGTGAATGACTGAGCATTTCATGCAATCTACTTTTATACCCAATCATGGCACCCACCTGTTCCCAATTTGCCTGTTCATCTGTGGGATGTTCCAAATAAGTGTTTGATGAGCATTCCTCAACTTTATCAGTATTTATTGCCACCTTTCCCAACTTCTTTGTCACGTGTTGCTGGCATCAAATTCTAAAGTTAATGATTATTTGCAAAAAAAAAAAGTTTATTAGTTTGAACATCAAATATGTTGTCTTTGTAGCATATTCAACTGAATATGGGTTGAAAATGATTTGCAAATCATTGTATTCCGTTTATATTTACATCTAACACAATTTCCCAACTCATATGGAAACGGGGTTTGTAATTCACCTCGGCCCTTACAGGGGATAATGATTAAGGAGCTTCTACAAAATACAAAGTAAAGATCAACAGCAGATCACAGCTGATGGTGTGTTTGACGGAGAAGCAGCTGAAAGGAGATGACGTACAAGTCTGCTGTACGAGGTAAATGCTGTACATCAGGAGTAGCCAACCCGATTGACCGGTCAATACCTGGGAATTTACTGGGAGACCCCCAAAAATATTAGGAAACAATGCATTATAATGCAACACATCAAACTTTTTCCAGCCTCCAAAATCGAACAACTCAACCACGACCACCACCGCTCGGCCATAACGAGAAGCTAACAGCCAAATAGAGTCTGTGAACATTGCTCCAAAGTACTGAGTTTTTTTTCAGCATTGTCCCACCCACACAACCATCTGATTGGTACACACGCAGCATTGTCCCACCCACACAACCATCTGATTGGTACACACGAAGCATTACCAGCCAATCAGCAGTGTGTATTCAGAGCGCATGTAGTCAGCGCTTCAGCGTGGAGCAGATAGGTGTTTAGCAGGTGAGCATCAGGCAGCGGACTCTCCCCAAATGATAATAAACACCTCCCAGTCAACTACTAGTAACATCACTATGAGCCCGTTGACCTTCTAGAAACTTAAACTGCAGCTCAGCTCGCTCGCAGTCCTGGCTTGAGGGGAAGGCTAATTACCTCTCAGTTCCAGCCACATCGACCCCTTCTGCGCGCCTATTTTCAGCTGCTGGGAATATTGTAAACAAGAAAAGAACCAGAGCATGTACACATGCTAACCTTTCTTCATTACAACTGTTAGTCACTCACTGGAATGAGTAGAATTGGTTATTGTGTACTGTGTTGGACTGGATGTTTATTTTGCACATGTTAAAAGCAATACTTAATGTTTACAGTGCTCCAGAATATTTAGATGGGCACTTTTTTGTATTGGATGTTTATCTTTATTTTTGCACATTTTAGCAAACAAGCAATACTTTCACTTTTGTTGAAATGTTTACACTGTTGTTACAGAATATTTCGTTTTGCACTTTTTTGTATTGGTTGTTTATCTTTATTTTTGCACATTTTAAAGCAAAATAAGCAATACTTTTACTTTTGAAATGCTTATACTATTGCAGAATATTAAGATTTGCACTGGATGTTGACTTTTATATTTGCACATTAAAAAGCAAATAAGCTACTTTTAATTTTGTTAAATGTTAAAGGCCTACTGAAACCCACTACTACCGACCACGCAGTCTGATAGTTTATATATCAATGATGAAATCTTAACATTATAACACATGCCAATACGGCCGGGTTAACTTATAAAGTGACATTTTAAATTTGCCGCTAAACTTCCGGTTCGAAACGCCTCTGAGGATGACGTATGCGCGTGACGTAGCCCGGCGAACACGGGTATGCCTTCCACATTGAAGCCAATACGAAAAAGCTCTGTTTTCATTTCATAATTCCACAGTATTCTGGACATCTGTGTTCGTGAATCTGTTTCAATCATGTTCATTGCATTATGAAGAAGGAAGCTGAGCAAGCAAAGAAGAAAGTTGTCGGTGCGAAATGGACGCATTTTTCGAACGTAGTCAGCCACAACAGTACACAGCCGGCGCTTCTTTGTTTACATTCCCGAAAGATGCAGTCAAGATGGAAGAACTCGGATAACAGAGACTCTAACCAGGAGGACATTTGACTTGGATACACAGACGCCTGTAGAGAACTGGGACAACACAGACTCTTACCAGGATTACTTTGATTTGGACGACAAAGACGCAGACGTGCTACTGTGAGTATGCAGCTTTGGCTTTTTTTTGCGTATGTACGTAACTTTTTTTAAATATATAAGCTTTATGAACCTTGGGTTAGGTGAACGGTCTTTTGGGCTGAGTGATTGTGTGTGTTGATCATGTGTTTGAATTGTATTGGCGTGTTCTATGGAGCTAGGAGCTAGCAGAGGAGCTAGGAGCTAGCATAACACGTACCATACCGTACGTGCGCGTCACGTAAGTAACTTTTTAAAAATATATAAGCTTTATGAACCTTGGGTTAGGTGAACGGTCTTTTGGGCTGAGTGATTGTGTGTGTTGATCAGGTGTGTGAATTGTATTGGCGTGTTCTATGGAGCTAGGAGCTAGCAGAGGAGCTAGGAGCTAGCATAAGAAACACGCAGGTGTTATTATGCAGGATTAATTTGTGGCATATTAAATATAAGCCTGGTTGTGTTGTGGCTAATAGAGTATATATATGTCTTGTGTTTATTTACTGTTGTAGTCATTCCCAGCTGAATATCAGGTACCGTGAGTATGCAGCCTTGGCTGCTAAACATTCGATAACTTGACCGTATGTGCGCGTCACGTACGTAACTTTTTAAAAATATATAAGCTTTATGAACCTTGGGTTAGGTAAACGGTCTTTTGGGCTGAGTGATTGTGTGTGTTGATCAGGTGTTTGAATTGTATTGGCGTGTTCTATGGAGCTAGGAGCTAGCAGAGGAGCTAGGAGCTAGCATAACAAACACGCAGGTGTTTTTATGCAGGATTAATTTGTGGCATATTAAATATAAGCCTGGTTGTGTTGTGGCTAATAGAGTATATATATGTCTTGTGTTTATTTACTGTTGTAGTCATTCCCAGCTGAATATCAGGTCACCCCCGGCTCTCACAGCATCTTCCCTATCTGAATAGCTTCCACTCCCCACTAGTCCTTCACTTGCACTTTACTCATCCACAAATCTTTCATCCTCGCTCAAATTAATGGGGAAATTGTCGCTTTCTCGGTCCGAATCTCTCTCACTTCATGCGGCCATCATTGTAAACAATAGGGAACTTTGCGTATATGTTCAACTGACTACGTCACGCTACTTCCGGTAGGTGCAAGCCTTTTTTTTATCAGATACCAAAAGTTGCAATCTTTATCGTCGTTGTTCTATACTAAATCCTTTCAGCAAAAATATGGCAATATCGCGAAATGATCAAGTATGACACATAGAATAGATCTGCTATCCCCGTTTAAATAAAAAAAAATCATTTCAGTAGGCCTTTAAAAGTTTTAAATGTTTACATTGTTACAGAATATTTAGTCATGTTGTTGTCAATGTTGACTGAGTGGCCATACTTCTTTTTTTTTGTAAATAAAAGCCATGCCTTTTGAAAAAACGGGCCTACATTTATTTTTTCATCTTCATTTTGAATAAAAAAAAAAAATCGGTAAAAGGAAAAATAATCTATAGATTAATCGGAAAAAATAATATATAGATCAACCGATTAATCGAAAAAATAATCTATAGATTAATCGATGGAAAAATAATCGTTAGCTGCAGCCTTAGTCGTGAGCGCAACAGATGATGCTCAGGATAGTTCATCCACAACTTTTTTCTTCTCCTGCTCATAAAGATCTGGCACAATCTTATCGCTGATGTGGGTGCGCGACGGGATGTCGTAACGTGGCTCAAGCACGTTCAGCATGTGTTTAAAACCCTCGTTTTGCACAACGGAGTCTGCACCTATAAACACACCGATTAAATGGTGCGGGGCGTTCAAGCTCCTCCGTTACTCCGCTCGCCATGACCACGCTGTGTGTGGACTGAATGTGCATGCGAACAACCTTTTTGTTTTGTTTTATATGTCAAACCGCGGATCACGTGTGTGCCTCCCCTTCCCATACCCACACCCACACCCACACCCAGACACACACACACGGCTCTTTTCTTCTCTCTGGCTTATGACAGAGGAAGATTTAGAAGAACGACACCGCAGCGCATCTGTTTCTAGCCGATACTACATAAAAAATAACGTAAAATAACGCAGTAACGCATCATGTAGTAACGGTAACTGAGTTACTGAATATAACAAAATAACGCGTTACATTACTAGTTACCGCCGAAACTAACGGCGTTACAGTAACGCGTTACTTTGTAACGCGTTAGTCCCAACACTGGTGCTGACATACCACAAGCATGTGACTCGAGGCAGATTGGGAGAGCACTAAGGGACTGAATTAAACCCCAGGTGGAAAATATATGTTTGTGTGTGTGTCCATTTTGTGTTGAGCTGTGAAAAAATCATTATGTTTAAAAAACAAACATTTGAGTAAATCAAACAAATTGGCAAGGCCCATGTTGGGTGGACATATTAATAAGGTGCACTAATTTATAGATAAAACTACTATTTGTGATTAATTATGAGTTAATTATGGACAAAATGTGATTAATGACGATTACATATTTTAATCGTTTGACATTATACAATATATTAAAATATAATGACAGTTGGTGCAGGGCCAGATTTTGCTTTGGTTCATGGCTCAGACCAAAGTTCTTCGGCTCAAAAACGTGGGTGACTACTGCTCGTACGTTATCATTACATTATTTCATTAAACTACTGAAGTTGTTTGTAGTAAATTCCCTTGTTTAGTTTTTCATACAATGTAAAAGTTACTTTTCCTTTTTAAAAGGCACGTTACATGTTAAAATTGTTGGGTTTTGTGAGGATCAAGCACCGATTCGATTTACCGTATTTCCTTGAATTGCCGCCGGGAATATAGTATTCGCCTGCCTGGAATTACAGCCGGGTCAAACTCGTTTCGCAAAATAATTAGCGCATGCTCGGCACTTCCGCCGGGTCAAATATGAGTCATTAAATGACTCCCGCCTCCTGGTGGTAGAGGGCGCTAGTGATCCTTCTTGCGATTACCAGTACTGCAGAAGACCGGTGCTGCAGAAGAAGACAACAAGCAGCAAGCGTGAGCAGCGATCGTTTGCTTGCACTTTTACCATGGAGGATTACATATCTAAAATAAAACAGTTTTCTAAACTGGACTTTCAATCGAAGCAGGAGGTAATAATTAAAGGAAGATCTCCAGAGACTTTTAAAACTGAAGAAAGATAAGGAAGACTGCCTTTGATCAGAAGCAACTGCACATGGACATCATTTATAAGTAAAGGTAAGACCACAATAAAGTTTTTTTATTAAATGTGCTTTTCATGATAAGGTAAACACCGGAGTGAGAAGAGATTTTAAAATAATTAGCGCATGCTTGCCCATCCCGCATGCTTTTGGTAAGCGCAGGAGTGAGAAGAGGTTTTAAATTAATTAGCGCCCCGGCGGCTATTCAAGGAAATACGGTATTTCAGATAATTTCAGATTCTCGATACAGTTTATAAAAAGTACAAGGGACGTCAATTAAACTTGCGTTCCATCCTCATACCCTCACTCTCTGTGTATAAAGAAGAAGAAAAACAATATTTTTGATATTTTTCCATATTCATCATAATTCATTCTCTACCTATTCCTTCATAATGTTGTTATTCTGTCTCTCCTGTCATTACTTATCAAGTTATCTATTTATTGTATACAGCATTCTGCTTTTTAGCCATGATCCTTCCTTTTACAGAAAAAATCTAACTTTGCAGTTTTTTCCAATTGCTTACAAACTACATTTTTTATTTTCACACAGTTAACAAAAGTCTACACACAGTAAACAAAACCACTGTGCAGATTTGTCTAATATTAGGCATAGACTCTGCTTCACAGTTTTTGCGAAATATTACACACAATGCTTTTACACACACCTTCCCATCTCTTACGCACATAAGAATTGTTATACACCCATTTTCACACTTTACACATTTAGTAGGAGTGTGATACACACATCTTTCTCTCCAGATTTTTTTTCAAACCTTGCTGTTGCCTAAATCTGCACATGTGGCCTATACTCAATGCTGTCATTTTTATTTATCTACAGATTTTTTTTCAAACCTTTGTATTTGTCTCAGATTTTAATTTGTACTGTATGTCATTGTTGACTACTGTGATATGTTACTTTACCTGACTGTGGTAAAAATACATATTTTAAGTTTGCAGCATCATTGTTGAGCAGTTCTTGAAAAGATTACAGGATATTTTTACTTTGTCTTTAGGTCCTTACATATAGGCCCGCTTCAAAGTCAAAAATGACGATTGCTATGGATTTGCCGATACATTTTGTCAAGTTACAGTAACCATTCTTCACATATGCTTAAAAAGCTCGGGTAAAATGCCCCAAACATGTCATTTCTTATAGTAAAATAGGGTTTTTTACAAATGTGTTTTGTATTTATCACTGTTCTGGGTAACTCACTCCAATAGCATCTTATCATTTGAAGTCTGTGTGAGTGAGATGAAAATAAAACTGCATTTTTACAAATGCTTGCTTTATTTTGATGAATGTTTTGACCGAAGTGTGTCATTTTGCAAATAATCTAGGAATTAAGAAAATTGAATGTGGTGTTTGGAAAAGTGTGTAAATCCTTTTGAAAAAAGACACACAGTTAGTAAAATTGTGTGTAAGCAAATGGAAAAAACTGTATCAACAATCGTAAAGACCACTCAGTCAAACCAATACTGTAAATGTACATTTCTGTATGGACACTCTTCATAACTCACACAATTTTCTCCTCAATACTTGCAACTTATTGAAGTATCTCAGTCATTTCTTACTTTAAGGTCCGATGACGGATGAAGTCACTGTGAGTGTTATAATTATGACCAATTACTTGTATTATTTCACAAATCGCAAACATTCATATTGTATATCAGGAAAGCAAATAGTATTTCTTTGCTAAGAAGGTAAGACAAAACAGTCTTACTTACCTCTCGTTGTTCTACTCGTCAATATAAAAAGGTCTTGTTAGTGAGGGTGGTGTTAGTGTGGAGTTAGATGAAGTGGATAATAAAGCTGCCAGGAATTTATACCCTGGCGACCCAGCGAGTGCTGTGAAGACACGTGAACCTCTGTGAGCATCAGAGGAGGATGACACTGACCAAACAGTCGCTCTCTGTTTCAGACAATCGCCACATTTACGTATGGTTACTAAATTAGTCGACTTTTGACCACAGCTTCTGTAAACACCTTTTTCAGATCTGAACCAAAAAAATATTATTCAGAAGATGACCATGACCACTGGCATATGTCTGTATTAGCTCCAATATAAGCTGTTATATTAGCTATTAGACTAATTCTTCCAGGATTTAGGGGGCTTTTTTTTTCATTGTTAATTTCCCGGCAGCATTTTCAAATAATTGTGGCAAAAATTGCAATGTTTTAAGGCTTATTTTTTAATTGTCATTACATTCTCTTGTGATTTTATTAATTTGTCATTTGTGTTTTTGTGGTGAAGTTAATGAATTAAAGGCCTACTGAAACCCACTACTACCGACCACGCAGTCTAATAGTTTATATATCAATGATGAAATCTTAACATTGCAACACATGCCAATAAGGCCAGGTTAACTTATAAAGTGCAATTTTAAATTTCCCGCGAAACTTCCGGTTGAAAACGTCTAGGTATGATGACGTTTGCGCGTGACGTCAATGGTTGAAGCGGAAGTATTGGGACACATTGTATCCCAATACAAACAGCTCTGTTTTCATCGCAAAATTCCACAGTATTCTGGACATCTGTGTTGGTGAATCTTTTGCAATTTGTTTAATGAACAATGGAGACTGCAAAGAGGAAAGCTGTAGGTGGGATCGGTGTATTAGCGGCTGGCTGCAGCAACACAACCAGGAGGACTTTGAGTTGGATAGCAGACGCGCTATCCGACGCTAGCCGCCGACCGCATCGATGATCGGGTGAAGTCCTTCGTCGCGCCGTCAATCGCTGGAACGCAGGTGAGCACGGGTGTTGATGAGCAGATGAGGGCTGGCGTAGGTGGATAGCTAATGTTTTTAGCATAGCTCTGTCGAAGTCCTGTAGCTAAGTTAGCTTCAATGGTGTCGTTAGCAACAGCATTGCTAGGCTTCGCCAGGTTGGACAGCATTAACCGTGTGGTTACAGGTCCAGTGTTTTGTAGTATTGTTGATCTTCTGTCTATCCTTCCAGTCAGGGGCTTATTTCTTTGGTTTCTATCTGCATTTACACGATGCTATCACGTTAGCACCGTAGCTAAAGTGCTTCGCCGATGTATTGTCGTGGAGATAAAAGTCACTGTGAATGTCCATTTCGCGTTCTCGACTCTGATTTTCAAGAGGATATAGTATCCGAGGTGGTTTAAAATACAAATCCGTGATCCACAATAGAAAAAGGAGAAAGTGTGGAATCCAATGAGCCCTTGTACCTAAGTTACGGTCAGAACGAAAAAAGATACGTCCTGCACTGCACTCTAGTCCTTCACTCTCACTTTCCTCATCCACTAATCTTTCATCCTCGCTCAAATTAACGGGGTAATCGTCGCTTTCTCGGCCCGAATCGCTCTCGCTGCTGGTGTAAACAATGGGGAAATGTGAGGAGCCTTTCAACCTGCGACGTCACGCTACTTCCGGTACAGGCAAGGCTTTTTTTATCAGCGACCAAAAGTTGCGAACTTTATCGTCGATTTTCTCTACTAAATCCTTTCAGCAAAAATATGGCAATATCGCAAAATGATCAAGTATGACACATAGAATGGATCTGCTATCCCCGTTTAAATAAGAACATTTCATTTCAGTAGGCCTTTAACTCATATTATGTTCTACATATGGTGAATGTTTATATTCAACTTGGAGAAAGCGAACCACCAGGTTTAAGTAAATAGTGGTTGAGCCCATAATAAAATAAGGAGCCTTATTTGGACATTGGCATGTGGACTGGAATTAGCTCTCTCACAAGAAGAAGCAATAAAACCAGGCTTCGGAATGCAAAAGTTATACCTCTATCCTGGAGGAGAGACTCCATGTTTATCTAACGTCAACCTACAAGTTATGGTATACATCTGTTGTCTTCCCGGTCACTTACACACTTTGATTGATTGATTGAAACTTTTATTAGTAGATTGCACAGTACAGTACATATTCCGTACAATTGACCACTAAATGGTAACACCCGAATAAGTTTTCCAACTTGTTTAAGTCGGGGTCCACGTTAATCAATTCATGGTATACACATGGTCCTTACATGGTCAGGTTGTACTTTCCTGTATTAACACACACCCAGACAGAGAAAGAAGGAATATAAGACTATGGTTCGACTCCTCCAAGTTAGGAGTGCCTCATTTTCTTGACCTGACCTCCTCCAGGAACTGCAGTCCTATATAATGACACTCGCTTGTAATAAAGCAACTTTTGGTTCAGTAAAGCATCTCCGGCGTCTCTTTTGATCCAGCTGCACTGCCATGTCACGGACGAGGATGACAAGACCAGAAATACACATCAGTAGCCCTGACTTAAAGTTGTTTTCAGTCGCTACAAGTGTTTTTTCTACCAGTTGTGACATTTTCAAAACTCCGAACACAATTAGCACAGCATCGGTCTTTTGTGGCCAAACCATCCACACATTTCAGGTTGTTCTCACACAATGTGCAGTCAGTGAACACATTTCCACAAGTCTCACATTTTCTTAACAGACAAGCTACTGTATATATTACAACAAAATGATGGATTGTTTTTGTATTATTTACGAATGTCAACACACAACATTCCACAATAGCAAATACTCCAAACCTTAGATACAGTATAAAAAACCTCTGTTTCTGCAATGATATCAGTTCAAAAACAATATATCTCAGCTGAGATTACAGTAAATAATAGAAACATTGACACAGATAATTTATGTTGGGTAAATAGGGCCAACCACAGCTAATTCAAGTCTGATTTGGACTCAATAGAAGTGGTCAGGAGGACTTTGAGAAGTGATGTTTTTGGAACAAGAAAAAAACAAACACTGTAATGTCTGGAAGAAGAAGAGTAAGAGCAAGGGGACAACGGAGAAGAAAAGACCCAAGGAGAGGGCAAGGTAGAGGTGTGGTGGAATTCCAAGGGCTGCAAAAAGAGTAGTCAGTAATCAAATTGGTGCCACAATCATTGACCATGTGATCAACCACGCTCTTTCACGAAGAGAGGCTGGTGAAAGAGTGCAGCGCAATTTGAGGCGGTCAACGGTTGCCTCCATTATACGCATCTTTCAACAAACCAACAAGTAAGTACAGTATTGCATTATTACATGGATTGTTTCTATTCCCACTTGACATGTCAATAAGGCCATACAGTAACAGTTTTTAGGTTTTTAGCTGTTGTTTTGTTCAGAATGTTGTTGTGTGTTTCATTTTGTTCACAGTAAGCAATATTGTAAAACATTTTCTGTTGTATCATAATGTAAACATTATTTCTACCTCCTGTAGTAAACAGTAAAAGGAAAAACAATTATTTGCTTCTTTACTGGAATGTTTTTGACTGTGGACATTCCATGTGGACCTACAGTTCCTACCAAGAAATGTAGTGGAAAAATGGTGGATTGCATTAATAATAATGATAATAATAATTAGTATTATTAATATTATTATTATTATTATATTAAGTCAAATTAAATAATTTAAATTCTTACTGTAATTTGGGTTTTAAAATGATCTCGATAACAAGGATATTGAAGGAACTGAGAGGAGTTTCTAAGTGATCTTGTAAAAGTCTACCTTCTAGATCAGGGGGTCGGAAACTCGCGGCTAGGGAGCCGCATGCGGCTCTTTGATCACTCTGATGCGGCTCAGCTGCATACCTGCCGACCCTCCCTATTTTTCCGGGAGACTTCCGGATTTCAGTGCCTCTCCCGGAAATCTCCCGGAGCAAACATTCTCCGAGTTTCACCCAGACAACAATATTGAGGGCGTGCCGTGATGGCACTGCCTTTAGCGTCCTCTACAACCTGTCGTTTTGCCGCTTTTTCACCAGACTATCTGCGTGCCGGCCCAGTCACATGTCGTATGCGGCCTCTGCTTAAATACACCACCACCTGCCCACCTCAACCGACGCACGGAGGGGGGGGTGTTGATGTGTGGGGGGGGCGGGGTTTGGTGGTAGCGGGGGTGTATAATGTAGCCCGGAAGAGTTAGGGATGCATGGGATTCTGGGTATTTGTTCTGTTGTGTTTATGTTGTGTTACGGTGCGAATGTTCTCCCGAAATGTGTTTGTCATTCTTGTTTGGTGTGGCGCATATACCCTGAGTGTGACCTGTATGGCTGTTGACCAAGTATGACTGCAAGGCATACTTGGTCATACTTGAGTCACTCATGTGTGTCTGCAGAAGTCTCATACAACATGTGACTGGGCTGGCAATGCCACCACGGCACGCCCTTATTATTGCTGTTTGGGTGAAAACCAGCAGACATTCGAGAGAATAGTTGCCCTGAAATTCGGGAGTTTCCGGAAAAATTGGGAGGGTTGGCAAGTATGACGCTGTCAAGCGCCATTCATATAAAACTTGTGGGCCGCACTAACATAACATTTTCATATTAAGGTGCGGGCCGCGTGTCTGAGACCCCTGGTTTATACATAGCACAAAGCAAAAAAAAACTTTGTATGCAGTGTTATTTCATTTGAAATTTCACAAGAGTTTTGTGGCTCCCATTGTTTTCTTTAATTTGTGAAACGGGTCAAAATGTCTATTTGAATGGTAAAGGTTGCCAACCCCTGTTCTAGATAAAAGCGTTATTATTATTATTATTATTATTATTAACATTATTGTAGTTACGTGGCACTTTTGTTTGAAACGTAACAACATGCACACTTCGCAAAGTCAGTTTGTAGAGTACTACTGAAACCCTCTACTACCGACCACACAGTTTATATATCAATGATGAAATCTTAACATTGCAACACATGCCAATACGGCCGGGTTAGATTAGTAAAGTGCAATTTTAAATATTCCGCGAAATATTCTGCTGAAAACGTCTCGGTATAATGACGTTTGCGCGTGACGTCATGGATTGTAACAATAATAATAATAATAATAATATCTGGGATTTATATAGCGCTTTTCTAAGTACTCAAAGTCGCTTTACATGTTAAAAACCCATCATTCATTCACACCTGGTGGTGGTAAGCTACTTTTGTAGCCACAGCTGCCCTGGGGAAGACTGTAGAGGACATTTTGGGACAGCATTGTGGCCAGCTATTAAGTTGTCTGTTTTCATCGCAAAATTCCACAGTATTCTGGACATCTGTGTTGGTGAATCTTTTGCAATTTGTTTAATGAACAATGAAGACAGCAAAGAAGAAAGCTGTAGGTGGGAAGCAGTGTATTAGCGGCCGGCTGCAGCAACACAAACACGTAGTCGGTGTTTCATTGTTTACATTCCCGAAATATGACAGTCAAGCTTTACCATTGGCCTGTGGAGAACTGGGACAACAGAGACTCTCACCAGGAGGACTTTGAGTTGGATATGCGCTACCGTGAGTACGTAGCTGCGGCTTCCAAACATTTGATCGCTTGCCCGTACGTGCGTGCCGCTATGTGCATGTCACGTACGTAACTTTGGGGAAATATATGTGCTGTATGAACTTTGCGGAGGTAACCGGTACTTTGGGCTGTGGGATTGAGTGTGTTGTGCGGGTGTTTGATTTGTATTGGCGGGTTATATGGACGGGAGGAGGGAGGTGTTTGTTATGCGGGATTAATTTGTGGCATATTAAATATAAGCCTGGTTGTGTTGTGGCTAATAGAGTATATATATGTCTTGTGTTTATTTACTGTTTTAGTCATTCCCAGCTGAATATCAGGTCCCACCCGCCTCTCACAGCATCTTTCCTATCTGAATCGCTTCCACTGACCTCTAATCCTTCACTCTCACTTTCTTCATCCACAAATCTTTCATCCTCGCTCAAATTAATGGGGTAATCGTCGCTTTCTCGGTCCGAATCGCTCTCGCTGCTGGTGGCCATGATTGTAAACAATGTGCAGATGTGAGGCGCTCCACAACCTGTGACGTCACGCTACTTCCGGTACAGGCAAGGCTTTTTTAGCAGCGACCAAAAGTTGCGAACTTTATCGTCGATGTTCTCTACTAAATCCTTTCAGCAAAAATATGGCAATATCACGAAATGATCAAGTATGACACATAGAATGGACCTGCTATCCCCGTTTAAATAAGAAAATCTCATTTCAGTAGGCCTTTAAGTAGCCGGGATTGTATGTTTTGCTTGCAAATACCTGTAATACTGAAACATAAAAGTCTCTGCAGTTTTTGTAATGTCAACAATAGCCAGTATTTTAAACCCTAGAGTACTTTGACTGTATGCACCTTGTGAAGTAAAAACAAGTGTTATTCTTTGAGAGAATACTTTTCCAGTATTTTGCTAGATTTTGTGTGTGCAGAGATAGATGTGTTCTATTTTGAAATTTTTTTTTTTTTTTTTGTCCTGTCCAGCTACTCAGGCAAATCATATTGCTGATGTAGATGCATATATTTGCTCTACAGTTTTACTTGAGAAAAGAGAAGTGTGGTATACTTCTCTTGTTGCCTTATTTGTATTTGACGTTATTAAATGGATTTATAATAATGTTTGGCGCAGCCGGACTGGAGCAGGATGGGATAAAAAGAGAAGAAAAGGAAGACAGAGAGGGATAAGACGGAGAGACAACAATAACAACAAGAACAACAACAGAACAGCATCATGAAATACGATATGTACAAATATGATAAGAAAAGTGATAGCAAAGAAGCAGTTAGAGCAGTAAATGATCCGGGGAACATGCTTTTTTTTGCCATAACAGAATATGATGAAGCGTATGTAGCATTGGCTTCACTGTAACCACGGTGGGAGATGAAGAAATGTTGTTTCCTTTAATGTCAATAAACTTACAATGTTGTGCAGAGGTATAGTTAGAACAATTTTATAAACAAATTGCACAGTTTATAGTCACAATAGAGAAAGGGAGGGGGGGTGGGGGGTGGGGGTTGCGCAAAATGTACTTCTTCCTAGGGAGGGCGTAACAGAAAATAGTTGAGAAGCACTGCTCTAGGGCACAGGTGTCAAACTCAAGGCCCTGGGGCCAGTTCTGGCCCGCTACATCATTTTATGTGGCCCGCGAAAGCCTGGAAAAAATGGTTTTCAATAAAATCACTTTATTTATTTTTTTAATAAATGCATTCGTTTGTAGTAGAATTTCTGACCTTTTGAGCTATATTTCGTGTCTGTTAAGAATGTCTGCTCATTTCATTTATCTTCTATTCTAAACCATTGAAGGACTAGATGTAGGCCAAAGTTCAATATGGAGTCGGGCCGACCATTCTACAAAATGTTTTGATTGTCTAAGCATGACTAAGGGATTCAAGGATGTTGCAAAACAAACATGTCGAAAACAACGGGACCTTGAGGCATGGGGAGACAGATAAAATGGCCAAGTGACGAGGGCTGAAAGAGATTGCTTGATTCTTGTGTCCTCCGGAGGACGTTTGTTTGTCTGCATGGGCAGCTCAATCCAACTTTGCACATTTGACTATGAGTAAATAAACTTTTTGTACTAAACTCACTTTTGTTGCTGTTTAAGCTTCGGACAATCCACCACAGTTCTTACAATTTTGACAGAAAAAAAATGCATATTTTAACCTTTAATATAATCTGATCATGCCAATTATATTATCATAGATCGGTAGGTTGTGTGTTCAAACCCTGGCCGAGCCATACCAAAGACTATAAAAATGGGACCAATTACCTCCCTGCTTGGCACTCAGCATCAAGGGTTGGAATTGGGGGTTTATCACCAAAAATTATTCCCGGGAGCGGCCACCTTTGCTGCCCACTGCTCCCCTCACCTCCCAGGGGGTGATCAAGGGTGATGGGTCAAATGCAGAGAATAATTTCGCCACACCTAGTGTGTGTGTGACAATTATTGGTACTTTAACTTTAACTAATTTAATATACTGTATTGCAAAACTATTTTTGTGAGATAAAAACAAATAGTTAAATATCTGCTTGTCACCTTTATTTATGATTTTAAAGCAAGTTGTACATTAAAAAAAATCTAATAATCAAATGCATATGCATTTCGATTAATCATGATTAATCAAAGGTTATTACCCGCATGCATAATATTAATACATTTTTAAAAAGCGGCCCTCTGAAAGCCGCCATTACTGCGATGTGGCCCTCAATGAAAATGAGTTTGACACCACTGCTCTAGGGGAACATCGTTAATATGTTTCATGAAACACGATTGTATATTAATGAATGAATATATGTATGTGTGTGTATACGTATGAATAATTGTGTGTATGTGAGCATGTATGTGAATTTGTATGTACAATATACCTATAATTACATACATACACACACACACATATCAATCAATCAATCAATGTTTATTTATATAGCCCTAAATCACAAGTGTTTCAAAGGGCTGCACAAGCCACAGCGACATCCTCGTTTCAGATCCCACATCAGGGCAAGGAAAAACTCAACCCAATGGGATGACAGTGAGAACCCCCCCACCCCCAGGGAGACCAGTGCAATGGACGTAGAGTATATAAAAACCAACAAATCCATACACAGGCCAGCGGGACAGCGATACAGCCCCGGAACCCACCGTCCACCGAGAACCAGCCGATCTTTCACCTACCCTCCTCCCCACGGGTCCAGCCACGTGCCCCCCCCCCCCCTCTAACGACAACCGCCGACAAGCCCGCACCTAGACAACAACACTGGGCGCGAAGCACGGCATGGCAGACACCTGACAAGCCAACCAACAGGACAACAAACGAGAACGAAGACGGCAGATCAACTGCTATATTGTAATGACAAGGAATTATTTTGAATGAATTAAAACAGATAGTCCATACTTGCCACCTATGCTCACCTGTAGTCACAAGCTTGTCTTTGTGTCGCATTTGAATGCGCTTCCTTTTAACCAATCAAAGCATTACAGGCCATTTGGTTGCTAAAGGAAGGGGAAGAAGGGAAAGTAAACACTGCCACCATGTGGCCACCTGAGACAAGTCATGTGTTTAAAGACTTGCACAAGACATTAAAACAATGTTGAGAACATGTTGAATTAGGTCCTGACGTTGAGCAAATCAAACATAACATTGAAACAACATGCTTTTTGACAATGTTTAATCAATGTTGGGTTCTGACGTTGATTTGACCATTGAATTTTGGTCATTTCATCAACCAATATCCTACAACACAAATACAACGTTGGAAAAAAAAACACTTTTTGACAACATTTATTCAATGTTGGGTTGTAACATTGATTTGACCATTGAACTTTGGTCATTTCCCAACCAACAACGTGGACATCAGTGTTGTCTCAATTTTTACAAATACAATTATTTTGCAACGTTGTTTTAAAGTCAGTTTTAAAGGACATGTACAGTATGTACATTCGACGTAGTATCAATGTCTTGTGCCTGCTGGGATGTCCCCTAAAAACAGGTTAAATGAAAACACTGATTATGCTAACTTCGGCATGAGGGTTTTATTGATTGATTGATTGAAACTTTTATTAGTAGATTGCACAGTACAGTACATATTTCGTACAATTGACCACTAAATGGTAACACCCGAATAAGTTTTTCAACTTGTTTAAGTCGGGTTCCACGTAAATCGATTCATGGTAAATGGGGGGGAAAAAAGGGGAATTCAGAGTTTTCTGTTTCAGAAGGAGATCAGTTACCGTAGTGAACCTAACCTGTTAGCTGACAGGTTTTCTTGAGTTTTTTCATCTCTCCTCCCGCCGAATATATCTAAAGCAAGCTGTCAGACATGATGTGTCTGTTAATTTGTAACCAGGAGATGTTATCAAATCCTAAAGATTTACATGGGATTTGATTTTGAGTTCAAGCCTTAGTCAAATAAATTCTTATTATACAATAATGAGAATAATAATATTTCATTTTATTTATATAGCACTTTTAAGAAGTACTCGCAGACACACATTATAAAAACAAACATGATCATAACTATAAAAGCACTTACAGTATAATAATAAAACAACCATTCAATCAACATACATGAGCACAATGAAAGAGAATATTATGTTATGAGATGGTTTGTCCAGTATGAAAAGCAGTTTTGAAGAGGTGGGTTTTTAACAGACTTTTGAACATTATGGGGTTATGATATGAGCGAATGAAAAAGTGGGGAAAGGCCCAGAGGGTGTCTTTTAAAACTGACTTTAAAACAACATTGCAAAATCATTGTATTTGTAAATTGAGACAACATTGATGTCCAACGTTGGATCCACGTTGTTGGTTGGGAACTGACCGAATTTGAATGGTCAAATCAACGTCTGAACCCAAAATTGATTAAATGTCGTCAAAAAGCATGTTGTCTCAACGGGTTCAAGTTGCTGGACCTAATTCAACAAGTTCTCAACATTGTTTTCATGTCTTGTGCCTGCTGGGAGGGGGCCAAGCTGTGGAGGGCTTTATGGAACAGGAGAAAGATTTCAAATTTTTGGGATGAGTTGAAGTTTAAGGAGGACTTTGGAAGATGAACCCTAAAGGATGCTGTTGCAGTAATCCCGTCTGGAGGTGATGAATGCATGAATAAGTGTTGCAGCAGTAGAGAGGGGGAGGATGGGTCGGAGACGGGCAATATTCCTGAGGTATAGGTAGCCTGATTTAGTAATGTGTTTGATTTAAAAGCTTCAATTGAAAAGTTATGGTACAAGTAAAAGGGGTAGGATTCAATAAGATTTGCGTCTACTCCTTTTCGGACATGTTGGAAGGAAAAAAAAAGAAAATATTTACAATATGCGATGTATCATATTGAAACTTTAAACATGTTCAAAATAAACTGAAGGGAGCCATATGTAAGAAGCTGGCCAAAAATGGTACTGCAATCGCGGTCAAAATTCTGTAGTCCCCTGCCCCTTTCCCTGACTGAGGTTGCCAGAAATGCAGCCGAATCCAGCTCGATCGACTGGGCTACTCCAAGGAATTTCAAACTTCCACTCCATCTTACTAGGGGTTGAGGTGCTGGGACCATAATAGCTGAATAGATAAGCGTTTTGTCAATAACAAATCTCTAACCAACACATTTTACACAGAAATTTGGTTATTTTCAGGTGGAAGTACGTCTTGCCTCCATACAATATCACAAAAAATGGCAATCATATGGTTATTGTCAGTACTATCAGAAAACAGGCTAAAACGAACTACAACCAACGCTAGCAATGGTTATACAGGTGAAAATAAGTACAGCATAATTAGCAGCCTAATGTACGCCCAAAACTAAAGAGGAGACATTTGACCAAAGTATGCCTGTAGGCTACTGTTTTAAACATTTCAGATTGCCATATAACTTGGTACATGTAGTCCACAATATGCAAACACAAATGAGGAATTATTTTATCATGTGATTTGGCTGTCTCCATACGTTTCACATTGCCATGACAGTCATGCTAATGACTTCTTCAGTGTATCAGCATATTGAGAAGGAAATAGGCACTGACACTACCCATATACACAGAGGTTTTATTTGTCGGAAAGATATTTTGCTCCGGCAGTTGGATTACACATCGACATAAAGGCTAAAGGGCATTTATTTCCCTCGTTAGCCTATATGTTGATGTGTCATTGATCTGGGCTATACGTATGCTCCCATTGACCGGGCTAGCATACTAAGCATTCATTTCACTAACATACTAGCTTTGTTAGATACGATCATAGACTGTATTGGACAATATAGTTTACATACGAAATTCCCATTTCCATTTATTACAAGTAATAAGAAAACGTAAATGCCTTACTTACTTATCAAGGAGGAAATTAGCAAGTTTGGCATCAAATGAAATAAACTTCTCCGCCTTCTATCATCTCCATCTTTCAAAGGCATCCCGATACAAATCCTTGTTTTGTTCCTGGCTTTTTGGATTTAATAAGGTCTGACATGTTTAGTAACTTTACCAGTGGCAGTAGCTAGACAAAGATGGCGGTGCGTAACTGGCAACCTGAATGTAACACATTCACAAACTTTCTAATTGGTTAAAACGGTGGAGGGCGGTACATCAAAATGAAAACGATAACAAGATTTTGGGTCTGTAAATCTAATTTTGAAATGAGCATATCCCGGCTGAACTACTGTTATCAGTTATAGAGGTATTCGAAAAGAACATGACTTATTAATGCTATTTGACATATCAGGGTCATTAAATGATGACTTGACATGACATTTCTTTATATGGCTGCTTTAAACTTCAAACTTCAAAAGATGAGACAAAGGTTCCGGATGTGTGTAGAGAGGTCCAGAGTTACGCCGTTTAAGGATATGTTAAATTCTTTGACAGAATCGGTTAGATATTTTGGTCCAATAATTATGATATCTGTTTTGTAGTAGTTGAGTTTGAAAAAGTTATTGTTCATCCAATGTCAATGTCAGTGAGGCAGTAGGTGAAGGACAAGGGTTGAAATGTAGATCTGTATATCATGTTGATGTATTATTTGTCCAAGTGGGAGTATATACAGGGTGAATAGGAGAGGTCCAAGTACCAAACCTTGGTTTCATAGCATTTATTGATGGCTATTAATTGCTGTCTGTCGTTCAGGAATGATTTGATCCAGGAGAGTGCAGTGCATGTTGAGGAAATTCAGATGCAGTGATTTATAGTGTCAAAAGCTGCTGTGAGATCCAGAATAATGAAAAGATTGAGGTGGCCTGATTCAGATGCGAGGAGGAGGTCATTGTGACTCTGATGAGGGCAGTTTCAGTGCTGAGGTGGGAACGCAAGCTAGACTGTTTTTGATGTTGAGGTGAGTTGTTACGTGGATGGCCATTGCACGCTCCAATATTTTTTGACAGAAAAGGGAGGTCGGAGATGGACTGGAAGTCAAGGTGCTGTACATGGTTTTTATTTTGGTTTGAAAGAATGACTGGAATGACTTGCAATTTTTGTGGTGAAGGACGACGTGGAGTTGTTGATGGGTTTGAGGAGAGGGTTTAATGTACTGAACAGAGTCCGCAGGTTTGAGAAGTTAGAATGGATGCTATTGGAATAGTAAGTGGACTGGGCTTATGTTGAGGGCAGTTTTGTATTGTTGGATGAAGTCTGTACATGCTTGCTGGTCAATAGAGAGTTTTTCAGTAGTATTTTCAGTTGTCTTCTGTGGATTCAGGAGTGTACCAGGGGGGCAGAGTGAATGAAGTAGACGGTTTTGGATTTTATGGGGGCCAGGAGGTTGAGGCAGGTGGACAGTGTTTAATGGTAGTAAATGATGAGCTCAGGTGGGTTATTAGACTCAAGGGGAGGATAGGCTGATAGAATTGAATTGAGTTGGGTAGAGAGGGCAGTTGAGGAGTTGGATTTTGTATTCCGGAATGTTAATATCCTTTTAGCTTTGCAGATGGGGACAGGAATATGGATGTCCATGGTGATTGAATAATACCTTTAAAAATTATTTTCTTTGCTTTATAAAGAGAATAATATACAAATTAAATTAACTTCAGACTTCAGTTTGTTGAACCTCCTATCTCCTTGAACCTCCTTGACTCTTCCCCTTTACTGCCATTGTTTATATGATCATCTGAATTGACGTTCTATCACCTTTATTTGCCTTCAATAATAGAGGGTAAATAAAAATGATAGAATTAGGGCTGCAACTAACAACTAATTTAAAAATCGATTAATCTGTTGATTATTACTTCGATTAATCGATTAATAATCGGATAAAAGAGACAAACTACATTTCTATCCTTTCCAGTATTTTATTGGGAAAAAAAACAGCATATTGGCACCATACTTATTTTGATTATTGTCAGCTGTTTGTAAATGTTGCAGTTTATAAATAAAGGTTTATTTAAAAAAAAAATTAAATAGAAGTAGCCTCTGCTCATGCGCATAGCATAGATCCAACGAATCGATGACTAAATTAATCGCAAACTATTTTTATAATTGATTTTAATCGATTAGTTGTTGCAGCCCTAGATAGAATGTTAACCTTTTTTTCTATTGAGGTGAATTATACCATGTACAATTTTCTTATATGACTAGGGAGCTAGCATGTGTTTGTATTTGGTCACAGAATCCTTTAGAGGATTATTCTACTAAGGAAATATGCCCTTAGATAACTTCAAAGGTGCAGATGTCCATCAAAAGCTCTCTAGAGAGTGGTGGCTTTTGCCCCCATGAGAACTGGAATCCAGGTTTGGGTTTTAGGAGTGATAATAAAAACATTAGCAGCATCTGGTAAGAAGCCCCCACAGATAGGAGTAGAGGTTAGGGGTCGGAGGTCACCCGAAATCAAACTGATCAAAGGAATAATGTCAAGGAAAGATAGACTAGCGAGACTGACCAGCTCCAAAGCTAAAACTACAAAGAGTAAGGGTCTTTGTGTAAAAGGTATTTAAAGGACAGTTGTCCGAGAGAATAGCATAAGAGAGTAATCAGGTCCACTCTTTCTCCTGGAAGCTGCAGCTCCAGTCTGAGGCTTGCTAAAACAAATAAAGATTTTTGTTCGACGATTCCTCGTTGGCGTCTTCTTGGCTCATCACCCATCGCACGACCAACAAATATACAACACACAAAACAGGAAATAGGTACAAACCACAGATACCACCGCTGTTTAGGTAGAGTGGTCCGAGCTGTCTAAAAGTCAAAGCAATCTCTAAAAATGGCATGTTTCTTCATCTCTTTTTGACCTCCGTCGCAACACCTCACGTGTTTTAAAAGTGAAACTTATTTCAACGTGTGTGCTTAGAGCACACACACATTCTCCTCCATTGCAGAATGGTACCCTTTGGCATCAGTAGAAATAATATATGTGTGAGTGTAGAATAAGCACAGGGTGTATTCATTATTTTATATTCTCCTAACAGAAAAAATGCCACATCCTAGGCATTCTTATTAACTTTGTGTGTCAAAATAGTAACAAAAGTTTTTGTTAGTAACCTGTTCTAAAATGTCCAACAAAGACTGTTTGGAAACCAAATAATTTAAAGACAATTAAAAACTATGAACACAAAACACATTTTATAGAGAATAATTATAGTTTTATTTTGTATTGAAGTTAATTAATTAACTCATATTGTGTTCTACATATGGTGAATGTCTATATTCAACTTGGAGAAAGCGAACCACCAGGTTTAAGTAAATAGTGGTTGAGCCCATAATAAAATAAGGAGCCTTATTTGGACATTCGCATGTGGACTGGAATTAGCTCTCTCACGAGAAGAAGCAATAAAACCAGGCTTCGGAATGCAAAAGTTATAGCTCTATCCTGGAGGAGAGACTCCATGTTTATCTACCGTCAACGTACAAGTTATGGTATACATCTGTTGTCTTCCCAGTCACTTACACACAAACATCTCCTTACATGGTCAGGTTGTACTCTCCTGAATTAACACACACCCAGACAGAGAAAGAAGGAATATAAGACTGTCGTTCAGATCCTCCAAGTTAGGAGTGTCTCATTTTTGACTTGACCTCCTCCAGGTACTGCAGTCCTGTATAATGACGCTGGCTTGTAATAAAGCAACTTTTAGTTCAGTAAAGCGTCTCCGACGTCTCTTTTGATCCAGCCGCACTGCTGTGTCACCTTTCTGTCCGGACGAGGATGACAAGACCAGAAATACACATTAGTATCCTGCCTGAATTACTCCGAGCCGCCTTTTGGGTCAATGCAGCAATGTACAGAGACATCCTGGATGAAAACTAATGCCTTTAATCCAACCTGATGGAGCTTGAGAGGTGCTGCAAAGAGGAATAGGAGAAACTGCCCAAAGACAGGTGTGCCAAGCTTGTGGCATCTTATCCTAAAAGACTTAAGGCTGTAATTGCTGCCAAAGGTGCATCGACAAAGTAATGAGCAAAAGTTGTGATATTTGTGATTTTTTTAGTTTTTATTTTATTTTAAACACATTTGCAAAAAAGAAAAACATTGTCGTTATGGGGTATTGTGTATGGAATTTTGAACACAATTGATTTTTTTTCCCATTTTGGAATAAGGCTGTAACATAAAATGTGGATAAGTTAAGCGCTATGAATACTTGCACTAGATGTAGACCACAAGTGTTTTAAATGTGGACAAAAATATCATTAAATGTGACCCCTTTAAAAGAAGAGTTTGACACACATGTAAAAACAAAATGTTTCTATACTCGGAGTTTAGGTTTTTAGTTGGTTTCAGACAGTGTGTTAAGAAAAAACAACTACAGTCACACACATGAGGTTGTACTACAAATAAATACAAAAATGAAGCGTTTTTAAGGTAAACTATACAGTAAACACAAGTGTACAACCCTATCCTGTACCTCAGAGGTCTAAAGTTTTACAGGTACGGAACAGGCAGTGGTAATACATATGTTGCTTTGCTGGTTTCACAGCTGGGTGTGTACATGACTGCTACAGGTTTGCCTCTGACAGGAAGTACCAAATTCTAAGTTGGAGACATATTACATTAAGGAGAATGGATCTGACTGGATATGAGGAGCCATTTTGAAATACCTTCACCGTTGTTCATAATTGACCAAGTCTGTGCATTTGGCAGTTCCAACGTCAAACATGCCAGAAAACTGATAGTCACCACTTTCCCACCTGCTTTAGAAAAAGTGCATTGGAGTCAGGCAAATGATGGAGCTGACTTACTTTTTAAGCTGCTGGCTTTCCTCAACCGTGCGGTTTGTTAAATTTTTAAACTGGCACACTCTAAGGTTTGACCTGGCAGCCGCCCAGTGTGATGTTTCCTAATGCAACTTTATCCTACACATATTTATACATACCATTTCATTGGCAACTATCAGACAAATCCTGCAAAGGAGAACATGTAAAATACATTAAGCTAAATGTACAGGATGACACATTTACTTGTACAAGTTACAGTAATCACAAGAAGGAATAGTCCTTTTTGGCCCTTAATGGTTTGCAAAATATTTAGGAGTATTTCATTCCAGTACAACACTTTGTTTACTACTTGGTGTCGAACTACTTGTTGGCAAGCACAGAGGTGAGACATTTCTTGTGCTTGCACAAATCTCTTTGTCCATTCCTCTTTAAGTTTACTCCTGAAATCCTGATATTTAGAGGCTGTTCCTTGGCAATTCAAAGTTGAAGATCCCAAAAAATGGGATTAAGGTCCAAACACTGGCGAGGCAATGCCAAGATCCTAATGTGCTCCTTTTTGAGACACTCCTTTGATGCCTTCGCTTATATGTTTCTGGTCATTGTCACAATGTTCTGGCTGAGGCGAGGGGGTACTCACCCAAGATTCGATGTTACGCGCCCCTCGTTTATCAGTCTCTCAATGCGGTGAAAGTTTCCTGTACCCAAAGCAGGACGTTTGCACCTTCATGTGTGACAGAGCGATGATGTTGTTGGATTCACATCCAACATTTCTCTGCAAACAAAGGCATCCAGGCTACTTGATGACAAACATCTCACCAAGTGAGCAGTTGTCGCAGGAAACTACGTTTTGGGCACAGCTCATCTGTTCAATGAAAGGTGTTGTGTTAATTTCTCTTAAAACCTCTTTATCATTTGATGTAGTATGAAGCCTGTTAAATTATGTCAAACTGCATTTAAGTAGCAATGTTGAAGTGGAGTATGTACAATCAAATTAAGATGTATAGTATATTAACATTTCACACTAGAAATAGTACATAAAGTAGCATTTATCTTTTAACTATTTTTGGCAGCAATCATTTTGTAATGAAAAACTTTGGAAATAGAAAGTGAACGAACAGGACGTGCCATTTGTACATGTGTGCTATAAGGAGTCTGTGTTGTCCTCTGCAGTGTCATGAGGCTCCTGAGGTCGGTACATAAAAGTGAGGAGGAAGAGCGCCACATCATAAGAGCACCAATAGGCCGTGTGTGACGTCACAGCTGACCAATAGCGGCTCTCCACTAAGCCCTCGCGTAGCTCAAAGTCAATGCGCCGTTCCAGTTCCACTGAAACACAAAGATTAGAAATTCATTAGAATTATTTATTATCCATCCATCCATCCATTTTTCTACCGCTTGTCTCGTTTGGGGATGCAGGGGGTGCTGGAGCCTATCTCAGCTGCATTTGGGCGGTAGGCAGGGTACACCCTGGACAAGTCGCCACCTCATCACAGGGCCAACACAGATAGACAGACAACATTCATTAAAGAAAAATGAAACAATTTTCATAAAATAATGTAAGGGACCAACATTGAAACAGAGAAATAACCAATTTGCTGAATAGTCCCATCAGCTTGCAATGAACAGCAGATTTGGATGAATAGGCATATTATTGACAAGAAAATCACTCATAGGCCGTATCTCCCGATAGTCAGGAAGCCTTTTAAAAATCCAGAACAAATATCTTGATTGCCTCCAAAAACTAATCACTTGTTTTACTGTTTGGTCATGCTAAAATCAAATTAGTCTGATTTCTCAAATAGTTTGGCTCTAAAGAAGCATCCTACAACCCGTGGAAACACAATAATCTGATCATGTTTGGCTTTTGAGAAATCGGACAAACACACCTGGATTATGCGATTGGAAACCAGATCTCTCAAGTGGGTGAGTGCTACCGGAGGGGACCCTTCCTATCGCACATGCGTCAGTCTAAACGCGCGGACTATAACCCGGAAGCCGATACCATTCAATAAAAACATAGGCAACAGAGGGAATGTAGAGGAGATTGTTTATTTGCTCCACAAATTAGGTATCTAAGGAAATGGAGAATGTCGGTTTCGTACGGACTCTCGAATGAAATACGAATGAGATGAACAAGGAGGAGGAACTGTCTTCTAAGAGTAAGTCTGGTGCGTTCCTGCCTGAAAGTTTTTGACTTCAAGTGCGGCAGGTGTTGTTAGATCAATTCTTTAATAGCCTTCTCAGGGCATTCAATCGATCGTAACTGGACTGTTTGGTTTGTCTCAGAAGACGTTTCGCTTCTCATCCAAGTAGGCTTCACCATATTGGTGAAATCTGACCAATCTAAGTCTTTGAGCATGAACTGATGAAGCCTACTTGAGGAGGCGAAAAGTCTTCTAAGACAAACCAAACAATCCAGTTGCGATTGATTAAATGCCCTGATATTACAATGACCTGGATGAATGAGAACATTCATAGACATCTTTAATAGTCGTTACTGAACAATGAACTTTTGTACAGCTGGAGAGTTGCTGTTCCAAAAAACCTACATACCGTCGAGGGGTCTTTTGGACTTACATGAAGTGTGGTCAATGACTACTGAAGTGGATTGCGACATGGCCTGCTCCACCTCCCTGCGCTCCTCCTCTGCTGGTTTTTCCTTTTCATCACTTTCGCCCACCATTGACTTCTCTTCTGAAGTTGCGTTTTCGCCTTCAATGGCTCCACCCTCAATATCTGACGGCTCCTCCTCGACTGCGCCCACCTGTCCGCTGGATCGAGAAAAGCGGGAGAACAGGATTCCCCCAATGCCCTTTCCAAGACTCGCAGCCCCTGAAGAACAGAAGGTATGATGAAGGTAAAAGTGTTGAAAATACCAAGTCCATTATTCTGTACGGTATCAACTGTCATCTTGACCACAACATTTAGATTAATGATCAAGGTTGGAATTATGACAAATCATTTTAGTTTGCATGCTTTCCCCCATACTTGTGAGTTTTTTTACACATATTCCAGCTTCCTCGCCCATACCAAAAACATGCATGTAATGTTAATGGTATCATGTATATCACGGGTGTAAAACTCGTTTTTATTGAGGGTCACATTGCACTTATCTGTCCTTATGAGTGCCGCTTGTAACAGTGATTAATATATCAATATAAAAATAAGATTTGTCTCATGCTATTGTTATCCAATTGCTTATGCATGTGATTATTATATTTATTTGATGTACACTGTTAAAAACAATATGTAGATAAAACTAGCAACTCACAACAGCATATTGGTGTAAATGAAAAAATGGAACCACTGTTTTTTGTTCCCTTCGGGGCCTTAAGTTCGACACCCGTGATGTATATTATCCATTAGTGTGAATGCTTGTTTGTTTAAATGTACTGCGTGACTGGCTGAAGAGCAATCTAGAGGGTGCCCAACCTCTCACCAAAGGTTCGTTTGCAGTAAAATCCAGACGGCAAGCCTTACAAAAGTTGACATAACGCTAATGTTTAACCTGGAATGTGCTTACCCATGATGCTGGCCTTGCCAAGGTTGGTGATGGACTCTCCATAGTGACGGCGGACCTGGGGTGGAGAGGTGCAGGGGCTGGGAAGATTGTCTGAATCTGATATAGTTGTTGTGTCCTTGTTGGAGTTAAGAAGCGTGGGACGGATTTGATCGTACGGCGTGGGACTCGCGGTGTTGTACCTGAACAACACAGTTACACAAATCAGCTTATAATTTGACCGTAAACACATTATTTTCATGCAAGTCCACAAAGACACAATTGGCCGTACTTCAAAGATTCTTTAATCTCGATGTACAAGAATATTAACATCCATCCATCCATTTTCTACAACTGTCCCTTTCCGAGTCGCGGGGGTGGCTATATCCCAGCTGCATTTGGGCGGAAGGCGGGGTATATCCTGGACAAGTCGCCACATCATTGCAGGGCCAACACCGATAGACAACATTCACAGTCAAACACTCACATTCACACACAATCAGAACAAAATGTGGTGGACATTTACTGGATATATACTAGCTGTTGCAAACATATATTTCTTTGTTTTATTATTTATCTATACATAATGCAATCACTAGTGTGTAATATGTCTTATTTAATATTTACTACTTTTTTTTAATTTATTTTTTTATTACATTTGACTTTTGTTACTGTGTATAAATATCTGCACTGCAACCACATAATTTCTTACTTGGAGAATAAATACAAGTATTTCCTATCATATCCATCCCATTATACAGTGTATATGTGTAACTATTGTTTATATTGGGTACTATATATGTATGGCTCCGTTCGTAGAGCGGCCATGCCAGCAACCTGAGGGTTCCTGGTTTGATCCCCGGCTTCCGCCATCCTAGTCATGTTCGTTGTGTCTTTGAGCAAGACACTTCAGCCTTGCTCCTAATGGATTGTGGTTCAGGTGTGTGAATGTATGGGTAATTGTGGAAATAGTGTCAAAGTAGACATTACAACCATAACAATATAACCCATTACCACGTACCATAACAATGATATAGTGTATACGTGTAACAGTTGTTTTTTTTGTAAATGTGTAAGAATCAGACCTTACAGTGTAAACATACTGTAGCTTAGAAACAGTTTTAATGCGAGAGAGCTGTAGTTGTCTTCTAAATTGCCATCACCTTTACATTTATGCCATATCCTTTTTTTCTATCACTCTGCAACTAACTGAGACTATACTTAAAACCAAAAATCTCGTTTGTATTCTTATCTAGTGATATACTTGTATACTCTTTTAAGGCACCTTAGGAGAACACAGCCTCAATGTGGTTGTACCTGTTACGATGACGACAAACACATTTAGCCTATTCTATTTTCCCACTATTTGTCGATTTCACTAAACAAAAACACAACTTCATGATGTGACTTACCAATTGATTTGAACAGGTGCAATGTTACTGTAGTGCTTTAAGATAAGCGGCTCCAGTCTGTAAGCCTAACAGAGCAGAGGAAAAACAGAATCAAATGGTTAGGTATAAAACACATTTTAAGTACAGCAAATATTTTTATGTAGGAAGTAGGGAAGGAAGAAAGGAACAAACTTTAATGTCATTGTACAAGGACAATGGTATTTCATTTTCAGCACAGACCTGTTCAAGAGCAGACATACATTGTCCAGGGAGACAGAACAGGAAAGCTGATGGGTTGCCACTTACGGGGGTGGACTGGGGGTTTTGTAAAAAAAAATTAAAAAGTACATCTCAGACCGGGTGCAATAAAAAAACTCAATATCCACGATAAGCACACATACACATATTACGACACAGAAACCACTAGACTTGCAACAGTAGGGGATGGGAGGGGGTGCCTCCAGAGGCGAAGTTGCTGCCCTTTTGGCGCTGCTCCAGCCGTTCCTCGACCCAGTGGAGTTAAGCGGTGGAAAAGGCGTGGGGTGGAGGTTGGGGTACATGTGCGTATATATCCACGGTCCATGGTGTGTGTTTTGTCTGTAGGCCTGTCTGATAGGATATACTTTTTTCAACCCACAATGGGGAAAATATGTGGTTGCAGTTAGGAATGTCCGATAATGGCTTTTTTGCCGATATCCGATATTCCGATATTGTCCAACTCTTAATTACAGATACCGATATCAACCGATACCGATATATACAGTCGGAATTAACAAATTATTATGCCTAATTTGGACAACCAGGTATGGTTAAGATAAGGTCCTTTTTTTAAAAATTAATAAAATAAGATGAATAAATTAAAAACATTTTCTTGAATAAAAAAGAAAGTTAAACAATATAAAAACAGTTACATAGAAACTAGTAATTAATGAAAATTAGTAAAATTAACTGTTAAAGGTTAGTACTATTAGTGGACCAGCAGCACGCACAATCATGTGTGCTTACGGACTGTATCCCTTGCAGACTGTATTGATATATATTGATATATAATGTAGGAACCAGAATATTAATAACAGAAAGAAACAACCCTTTTGTGTGAATGAGTGTGAATGAGTCTAAATGGGGGAGGGAGTTTTTTTGGGTTGGTGCATTAATTGTAAGTGTATCTTGTGTTTTTTATGTTGCTTTAATAAAAAAAATTTAAAAAACGATACCGATAATAAAAAAAACGATACCGATAATTTCCGATATTACATTTTAAAGCATTTATCGGCCGATAATATCGGCAGGCCGATATTGTCGGACATCTCTAGTTGCAGTGCAGATACAAAAAGTCCACAAAAAATAAGACAAAAACACATGAACACAAGAAGGAGACATTAATTAACACACAGAACATAAAAAACAGCAAAAGAGCACAGAGCTCAAGCAACCAGCTGCCACTTCAGCGGCGCCATTTCTACATACAGCTAGAGTAAAACACACACAAAAAAGACCAATAATAATACATATTGCACACATACGTTGCACCATACACTATCTCAACACCCACATATACTGCGGTGGCCTCTGCAGTGCTCAATGTCGTTGTCAGAAACAGACCCAACAAAGTAACAAAGAGAGCCGACTCTGTCCTAGGTTGCACACAAGCCCTCGGCTAATGTCCAGTCCGCGCGGATGAGCGAGAATCCGTCCAGTGAGACCAAAGTGTCTGACACATGCTCATTGAGCTCCGTGAAGCTCGTCCATCAGATGCTCTTCTTTTGCATCTCCTCTGGTCTCTTCAAGTGGATTCCGGTGTGGCAGACAGCCAGCAGCTGGTCTACAGTGCAAAGATGGCCATGGCCAAAACTCCCCCCAGGCAGATCCAAAACTTCACAAAAAAGCACCAGAAAACACTGCAGAAGTGCCACCACATTATGTTAGGCAGTCTCCAAGGGACCCAAACCACAAGGCAAAAAACACATGAAAACAAGAGGGAAACATCAATAACCTAAAAGGAGGACACACAAGAGTATGGAGCTCCTGTAACCAGCAGCCACTACAGCAGCACCGTCTTGAAATAAAAAAACAACAACACTTATTTCTCATGTTGTTTCAAGCTAGCTAAGAACTTAGCTTAGCGATTAGCATGCCTGCTCCTGAATTGCTCTCGGTGTGTAACATGTTCAGCCTCGTCCTCCAGTGATATTGTTACTTGATAATGGTACCTAAGATACTAAGAAATGTTGTTTATTTGTCTCAATGGAGGTGATGATTATTAACTTAGGGAGCGGCCTCACATAGTGTATGGAGATACACAATAAGCTGTAAGCCGCCTGTAAGCCAACAGAACAAAAATAAATAAAGTGTCAGCCAGAGGGGATCAACTTTTGTGATCGGCATTGGAAGTCATTAATCCGTTGTGGCTGATCATTTACTTTTTCAGAAAAATCGGTAGATACTAATAGGTGGCCGATCAAACGGAGCATCCCTAATTGAGGTGCATTCAAAAGGGGACCTATAATGATTTTCCTCCTTTCTGACCTATAAATGTTATTACAATGTTGGATAATTGTGTCAAACATAACTAAAGCATCAAATCACAAGGTTCCTGCATTTCGGCGTGAACTTTCATGCTGTTTTGGATGCCTCTGTCCACAGTGTTTTGTAGTCTTTTTTCAAGTTTGGCTAAGTTGTGACGTCACAGCGAGGTTGACGTACTTATTTGAACATTAGGAAATAATATCTATACTGTGAGCCAGAGGGTAGGAAATCCTTTCCAAATCTGCTTCAAGCAGGGAGACAAAAAGCAGCTGTTTTGTCTATGAGTGGACAGGTGTACCTAATGTTGTGACCGAGTGAATCTATACACTTTTTGTTAAGTTTATTTTTGACCGTGTCTGGAAAACAAATAGCAGTGATGTTCATCTATTTGACATATATTTAAACAGTGTACATTTTCAAAAGTTAATTTTGACACTTTTGGAGATGGCTGGGTGGGGAGAGCTTGAAATACAATCCAAAGGGAACGCCTTCACAAATGAACATTTTGTAGACAGATGCAAAAGGTGAGTTTTTAAATGTGACTGTTAAGCAAAATTAAAGCAAAATGTACACCAAAGCACAACCAATACATATGATCTAGACCACAAGGAAGTGTTTTAAATGTAAATTAAAACCATCATAGGTCCCCTTCATATTCTGAGGTTCAATGTTGACAATGTAAAATTGTAGACGAATATTTGTTACTGTCGTCACGTCACTTAATATAATTGTGTTGTACTGTGTGTGTGTGTGTGTGTGACAATCATTGGTACTTTAATCTTAATCTTAATTATTTTCTTGTACTGCTTACAACCCACACGGGAACTTCAAGGGGTAATACATCCCAGCTTTTACTGCAGAAGAAAATAAGCAAAGGCAAGAAAAATGGCGAGTCAGGAGCAAGAAGTGGAGTAAGCTTTAGCTAATGTTAAACTATGACGCAAGGATAAAATCATTATTTTTGTAGCATTTACACAACACATTTTTGTTTTTACAACCAATACCAGCAGTCTTTTTGCCACAGAGGGGATATACAGATATTTAAGTACGGTAGTGTGTTAGATGCCAGTGGTGAATCTTACATAGAGATGTACTCGTTTTATTTTGTCTGTTATGAAGCAACAAGCAAAGAGTTGTGGAAATGCAATGTTTATGTTCAGGTTTTCATTCCCAATAGTAAATAATAGCAAATAAAAAGTAATACTAATGTTTTTACTTTGATAATGAATATTCATGTTTACAGTATTATTCCTTTAGGTGACTGATGGCAGCTAAATAATCCTAACAGTACAGGATTAAAATAGTTTTTATGGGTTTTTTTTAACTGAAACTTAAGTTTACAGGATATTTTACACTTTAAATTCATTTATTTTTCACTGAGGTTGATTACTTTGTGTAATAAGGTAAAACAATTACTTTCTTAGTAATTTCCTTTGTTCCAATTTACTGTAATACCTTTCGAAAATGAGTCAAAATCAAGTCATGGACTCAAAGTAAAGCAGATCAATTAAGAAATAATCTTTTGACTAGTCGACTATCAAAATAATTGTTAGTTGCAACTCTATTTTTTATGATTTTTTATGCACGGTATACCGAGAGTGAGCTCACCACAGGGTCTGTAGGATGAAATATGTTGAAGAGACGATTGCAGATTGAGGTAGGAAGTATATGGTCCTGGACACAATTACTTCCCGGACGGATGCCTCGCAATGCCAAGAATACTGCCAGAGGGGAACCCATGCAGAAGAAATTTTCCACCTGGCAGATTAAAAAAAGGTAACATTAAACAATGCTCTTAAATGACATTGATCTGCTAGAGAGGATAGGTCATGATTATCACCATTCACTAATTTTAATATAATACAGTATATCAGCAGTCATAATCAAGTATTTTTGCAGGCACCATGCACGTGGTGCTTCATGCATGTTTGTGAAGCGTTAGGGTTTACTGCTGTGTTTACCTTTCATCAGGAAAAGATTACCTTAAACTTTAGAGCTGGAACCGCTACACATGACAAGGTCTGCAGACCCTGAAATTGGTCCTCCAAGTCCCTCAACCTGTACAGAAAGAGGCAAAAACTATTTAAAAGTTATGCTTACTTTAAAAACATTGTGTGTGAAGTTAAAGGGTTAGGGACCTGCACACGTGTTTTGCCTTAATAAATAGGTTTGGGTAGAAAAGTTATTACTATTGAATTACTACAACAAGCACAGAGATAATGCTGTTTTAAGGCAATTCCCACCATTAAAGGGTCATTTTAAAATCAATTTGGATCCCAGTGGGGCACTGTAGTAAGTTTATTTTCAAAAATCTATATGGTGATAATTAAATATTGCACCCTCTTGCAATAACGATATACCATGACAAATGAATTGGAATATAGATAATAATAGAACCATGTTAAAACGGGTTACAAAGGCTACTATTTTGGCTGCTGACATGTGCGGTAACATACATACGTACATTGTACATAATACAACATTTCTGGTTGTATTATTGTGTCAAAACTATTATTAATTAACTATTAATAATTGGTTACTTTTTGTTGTAAAATGTTTCTATCTACACTTATGTTAAAATGTAATAAGCACTTATTATTACATTGTTTGGATACTTTACATGCATTTTGGGCAATAATACAAATTCAGGCATTGATCCAATACCAAGCAGTTACAGGGGCAGCATTGGCCATATCAATGCTAGTACCATTACTTAACATTTTCAAGAAAATTGAATGATTACATTTTTGATCACAAATGACAATACCAATATAATATCAATGAAATACTTGAATTTTTTTCTATTCACTTTTGTTACATACAATATTTTGAGCAAAATAAAGTCAATGGTTCACAATAACTAAACATAAGCAAAAACTACTATCTACAACACATTTAAAGCCTTTGGTTTTCCTCCTGTGTCCAGAGAAAGACTCAGTCCCTGAGCTTGTAAACAGTAACAAAAACGACAAAAAAACATTTTGTGATAATACAAAATATCTAACTGACCATTGTCGTATGGACCATATACTGATACTATACTTGTTATCTTTACTGTCAATATTTGTATCGATCCACCCATCTCTGGTTACATTCAAGAGCTCTATCTTAGCACCAATATGGATTCTCAGAGTTTCCCCCAAATTGGCAAAATGCCTATGGCAGTGGGGGCGTGGCTAGAGGGTGTGGTGGGGGCGAGGTCATCATGACGGCATCGTACAATTTGCATAATCTGCAATGATGCATATATTTTCTTTACTAAGGCTAAAACAACGTACACACACGTTTAAAAACAAATCAGTCTTGTTGTTAGTTAGTATTAACATATATATTTTTAACATCATATTGTTTTGCTCTATTTTTCATTTGTTGCTGTTTATTGTACAACATACTTTGTTAAGAATGTTTCAAGTGTCAAGAGATTTTTTGTGACTTTTTCTTTATTAAAAACAACTAGCAACAAAACTAGCATCTTTTTCTGGTGTTATTGAAGAATGTACTCTTGTTCAGACTACAGTACTTCTGTCGTCCATGTCCTCGACATACAGTGTGCTCTGCAGCGAGCCTCTACTGTCCCAAAACACTCACTGACGTCACACTTGCTTTGTGCAGCTGCGAGCCTTCTCTCCTTAAAAGCTTCTATTGTCCTCTTAATATTTGCACACTGCACATTTTGTAAAACACTTTCCGCGGGTACATCTGGGATATATTAAAGGCCTACTGAAACCCACTACTACTGACCACGCAGTCTGATATTTTTTTTCAATGATGAAATCTTAACATTGCAACACATGCCAATACGGCTGGGTTAACTTATAAAGTGCAATTTTAAATTTCCCGGCAAACTTCTGGCTGAAAACGTTTCGATATGATGACGTTTGCGTGTGACGTCAATGGTTGAAACGGAAGTATTCGGACACATTGTATACCAATACAAAAAGCTCTGTTTTCATCGCAAAATTCCACAGTATTCTGGACATCTGTGTTGGTGAATCTTTTGCAATTTGTTTAATGAACAATGGAGACTGCAAAGAAGAAAGCTGTAGGTGGGATCTGTGTATTAGCGGCTGGCTGCAGCAACACAACCAGGAGGACTTTGAGTTGGATAGCAGACGCGCTATCCGACGCTAGCCGCCGACCGCATCGATGATCGGGTAAAGTCCTTTGTCGCGCCATCGATCGCTGGAACGCAGGTGAGCCCGGGTGTTGATGAGCAGATGAGGGCTGGCGTAGGTGGAGCGCTAATGTTTTTATCAGAGCTCTGACGAGGTCCCGTAGCTAAGTTAGCTTCAATGGCGTCGTTAGCAACAGCATTTCAAATCAAATCAAATTTAAAGACGCTAAGCCGGTACTAATAGGGACTGTTTATAGACCCCCTAATCAGAGTCATTTCTATGGGGTTTTGGAAGAATGCTTGGCGGGGACAGACAACGTGGAGAAAATTATAACTGGGGATCTCAACACAGATATTCAACGCAAAGATGCGCCTGTCTTCAGATCCTTCAGCAAGTTTTGTAATCTGCATGGTCTTTCCCAGCTAATAGCGCTACCTACAAGGGTGTGTGATTCCACCCAATCAACCATAGATCTCATTCTCACTTCAGACCGGCCTAAAATAAAAAATAATGGGGTCATGATCTGTGGTCTTAGCGACCATTATCTAACCTGCTGCACCCGCAAAATAGCTAAACCTAAAGCCAATGGCCACATAACAGCCCAATCCAGATCCCTCAAAAAATACTCCAATGACAATTTCAATTTAAAATTAGATGAGTGGGACTGGTCCCCTGTGCTCGCGAGCAACCTGGTCGATGTTGCTTGGGATCGCTTCAAAACGGCGTTCCTAAAGATACTAAATGACATGGCTCCCGTGAAAACAGTCAGGATCAAAGCCCGCTCGGAACCATGGATGAATCCGGACCTATTAGCTGCCATAAAAGACAGAGACAGGAAATACTCTGAATACCAAAAATGAAAAACAGAAGTAGATAAACAACCCAATAATATCAACCTCAAATTACTCCTTTCAACTCTCAAAAAGCAATGCAATAAATTAAGAAATAAGTCAACCAACCTGAGTAAATCCTTAAAAAAAAAAATTACATTAACGACAAAATAGAGGAAAGCACAAATAAGCCACGTGAGCTCTGGAAAATTCTCAACAACCAGCTTCCTGGTTGCAGCCAGAAACTTAAAACAAGACTCACCAACATCAGCATCAAGGAGGGTGACTCCCTCATTACAGACAAAATGGAGGTAGCTAGCAGACTTAACATCTTTTTCACCAGCATAGCCGCAACCCTTGTCAACAAGCTGTCCCACCACTCGGGTCGCTTTGGTGTAGAACACATTAAAGCCTTCTACAGAAAGCTAGGAGTATCCAACGATGATTTCAAATTAGAAATGGTCACAGCTGATGAGGTGTTTAAAAAATTGAGCGCGCTCCACCCTAACAAGGCCACCGGCCTTGATAATATTCCCTCCAGATTCCTCAGGGACTCTGCCTCATCATTGCCCCGATCATCACGCACATAATAAACCTATCAATTACACAAGGTCAAGTACCAAAAGATTTAAGATTGCAAGACTAACTCCCCTCTTTAAAAAAGGAAGCAAATTGGAACCTGGCAACTACCGACCTGTTTCTATTCTCAGTTCCATTTCGAAAGTAATGGAAAAAATTGTTTATGAACAGGTCGATAGTTACCTTGCCACTAATAAACTCATGTACAAATTCCAATCCGGCTTCAGAACTAACCACTCCACTGACACATGCCTTCTCTATCTGACCGACCACATCAAACATGAGGTGGACGCGGGCAAATACTGCGGCATGGTCATGCTGGACCTTCAGAAGGCCTTTGACACCGTTAACCACGCTATACTGTTGGATAAGCTCAGAGCAATCGGATTTAACAAAAACTCATGGAGCTGGATGCAATCTTACTTGGAGGGGAGGGAGCAGGTGGTAGAGGTGAACGGCACCGTGTCCCCCCCCCCCCCTCTCGGTGAGCTGTGGAGTCCCCCAAGGCAGTGTATTGGGACCTTTACTGTTCCTAATATACATAAACGACATGTCATCGGCATGCGACTGTGAATTGTTTTTGTTTGCGGATGACTCTGCCTTGCTGGTATCCGGCAAGGACAAGTCACAGGTGGAGAAAATCCTCAGTGCTGAGCTCTGTAGAACTTGCACCTGGCTCGCTGACAACAAGCTATCCATACACTTGGGTAAAACAGAATCAATCCTGTTTGGGTCCCACATCAACCTCAAGAAAGTCAATGACTTCACCATAAAAGTGGGTGACATTGTTATCACCAGGAAAGATGAGGTCACCTACCTAGGTTCCATTCTAGAGGCTAACCTTTCCTGTGATAAAATGGCAACCAAGGTAATCAAAAAGGTTAACCAACGAACGAGATTTCTCTACAGAATCTCCTCTCTGGTCAACAAAAGCACCTTGAGGATTCTGGCGGGAACTCTCGTTCAACCCTTTTTCGATTACGCATGCACCTCCTGGTACCCTAGCACCTCCAAAACCCTCAAATCTAAACTTCAAACATCTCAGAACAAGCTAGTCAGGTTACTGCTAAAACCTCCACCCCAGATCCCACCTCACTCCTACCCACTTCTCTAAAGTGGGCTGGCTCAAGGTGGAGGACAGAGTTAAACAACTAGCACTGAGCCTAGTCTATAAAATCCGCTACACCTCCCTGATACCGAAGTACATGTCAAACTACTTCCTTAACGTAAATGACCGCCATAACCACAACACCAAGGGGAGCTCCACTAACCACGTTAAACCCAAATTCCGAACTAACAAAGGTCTTAACTCATTCTCTTTCTATGCCACATCAATGTGGAATGCGCTCCCAACAGGTATAAAAGAAAGGGCATCTCTATCCTCCTTCAAAACTGCAATAAAAGTTCACCTCCAGGCAGCTACAACCCTAAACTAACACCCTCCCCGGATTGCTAACAATCAAAAGTAAACAATCAAATGCAGATACTTTTTCTTATGCCTTCTGATCTCTCTCTCTCTCTCTCTCTCTCTCTCTATGTCCACTACTTGATGTCCATATCCTAACCCCCCCCCCCCACACACACACACACACACCCCTGATTGTAAATAATGTAAATAATTCATTGTGATTATCTTGTGTGATGACTGTATTACGATGATAGTATATATGATAGTATATATCTGTATCATGAATCAATTTAAGTGGACCCCGACTTAAACAAGTTGAAAAACTTATTCGGGTGTTACCATTTAGTGGTCAATTGTACGGAATATGTACTTCACTGTGGAACCTACTAATAAAAGTCTCAATCAATCAATCAATTGCTAGGCTTCGACAGGCGGCACAGCATTAACCGTGTAGTTACAGGTCCAGTGTTTGGTTCGGTGTCTCCTTATAGTAGTATTGTTGATCTGCTGTCTATCCTTCCAGTCAGGGGCTTATTTCTTTTGTTTCTATCTGCATTTAAGCACGATGCTATCACGTTAGCTCCGTAGCTAAAGTGCTTCACCGATGTATTGTCGTGGAGATAAATGTCACTGTGAATGTCCATTTTGCGTTCTCGACTCTCATTTTCAAGAGGATATAGTATCCGAGGTGGTTTAAAATACAAATCCGTGATCCACAATAGAAAAAGGAGAGAGTGTGGAATCCAATGAGCCCTTTTACCTAAGTTACGGTCAGAGCGAAAAAAGATACGTCCTGCACTGCACTCTAGTCCTTCACTCTCACATTCCTCATCCACGAATCTTTCATCCTCGCTCAAATTAATGGGGTAATCGTCGCTTTCTCGGTCCGAATCGCTCTCGCTGCTGGTGTAAACAATGGGGAAATGTGAGGAGCCCTTCAACCTGCGACGTCACGCTACTTCCGGTACAGGCAAGGCTTTTTTTATCAGCGACCAAAAGTTGCGAACTTTATCGTCGATGTTCTCTACTAAATCCTTTCAGCAAAAATATGGCAATATCGCGAAATGATCAAGTATTACACAGAATGGATCTGCTATCCCCGTTTAAATAAAAAAAATTCATTTCAGTAGGCCTTTAAAGTACATCCACATACCAGACCTGCTGCCTTGGCTTCAGACAATCCCATGCATCTTGCCGACGTCATCACAACATCCGGTTTCGGCAGTGCTGTTTCCATGATCAAAGTCTTTTTTCGGGGGCCAAATTTTCAGTGCATCACTAGTCAATAGTGCGCAATAATAGGCTATATATATCCAGTCATACTGTAAGGACCTCCAGGTGTTAAATGTTTATGTTTGTGTGTTATCGATGTTCATTTTCCAATGATTATGAAAACACTGTGCCTGAAGTGAAATGGGACTGGCAGAGAATGAGGAAGTTTTGTGTGTCTGCACAGAGACGGACTTGTATGCACAGAGGCATTACGTGTAAGGCTGAAACGACGCGTCGACGTAGTCGACGTCATCGGTTACGTAAATACGTCGACGCCGTTTTTGTGCGTCGACGCGTCGCATAATGACGTCACACTACCGTCATGGCGAAGCGCAAAGCAGACGATCAAAGAAGACGATGCGAGCGGAGCGAGCGAGGGGGGGAAAGCATGACAAAAGTGGTCAAAAGTGTGGGAGTATTTCAATAAACGGCCTAATAATGTTGTTGTATGCACACTGTGTCGAGCGGAAATGGCCTATCATAGCAGCACAACGGCTATGAACGAACATTTGAAAAGAAAACCATCAACTAGTCAATCGTCCGCGCGAGCATACGTTGTCATCATTACACAAAAACATGAATGTGTCATTTGTATCTGCTAGGGGTGTAACGGTACGGGGCTTTCGGTTCGGTACGGGGGTGTACCGAACGAGTTTCTAAGCTAAAGTCTTAACAAGCTGCTTTGCTCCGTCTGCCTCTGTCTCAGCACGCAGCATTGTCCCACCCACACAACCATCTGATTGGTACACACGCAGCATTGTCCCACCCACACAACCATCTGATTGGTACACACGCAGCATTGTCCCACCCACACAACCATCTGATTGGTACACACGCAGCATTATCAGCCAATCAGCAGTGCGTATTCAGAGCGCATGTAGTCAGCGCTTCAGCGTGGAGCAGATAGGTGTTTAGCAGGTGAGCATCAGGCAGCGGACTCTCCCCAAATGATAATAAACACCTCCCAGTCAACTACTAGTAACATCACTATGAGCCCGTTGACCTTCTAGAAACTTAAACTGCAGCTCAGCTCGCTAGAAATCCTGGCTTGAGGTGAAGGCTAATTAGCTCTCAGTTCCAGCCACATCGACCCCTTCTGAGCGCCTATTTTCAGCTGCTGGGAATATTGTAAACAAGAAAAGAACCAAAGCATGTAGACATGCTAACATTTCTTCATTACAACTGTTAGTCACTCACTGGAATGAGTAGAATTGGTTATTGTGTACTGTGTTGGACTGGATGTTTATTTTGCACATTTTAAAAGCAATATTTAATGTTTACAGTGCTCCAGAATATTTCGTTTTGCACTTTTTTGTATTGGATGTTTATCTTTATTTTTTGCACATTTTAAAGCAAAATAAGCAATACTTTTACTTTTGAAATGCTTATACTATTGCAGAATATTAAGATTTGCACTGGATGTTGACTTTTATATTTGCACATTAAAAAGCAAATAAGCTACTTTTAATTTTGTTAAATGTTAAAAGTTTTAAATGTTTACATTGTTACAGAATATTTAGTCATGTTGTTGTCAATGTTGACTGAGTGGCCATACTTCTTTTTTTTTGTAAATAAAAGCCATGCCTTTTGAAAAAACGGGCCTACATTTATTTTTTCATCTTCATTTTGAATAAAAAAATAATCGGCAAAAGGAAAAAATAATCTATAGATTAATCGAAAAAATAATCTATAGATTAACCGATTAATCGAAAAAATAATCTATAGATTAATCGATAGAAAAATAATCGTTAGCTGCAGCCTTAATTACGTGTTGTAATTGGGCATAAGATTGGCAATAAAAGTTAAGAGTTAAAAAGCGCTCAAGACTTTGTTGTGACTTCTTCTGGAGGCTACAATACATCATATTACTTTAATTTGTTTTCACATAAAAAAACCAAACTTTTAAGGTGTAGCGCGTTTTATTTTGCTGTGCCAGTGCACCGCGATCGAATACATTAAGGGGAAACCCTGCTGCCTGTATTCTGTTACGGAGTCTAGTGTAGAATTTTAGCTATTCCTCCTCCGCTAGTCCTCCAGTGATAAGGCTACTTGTAAGAAATGCATGATGGAGGCGAGGATCAGTGAATTAGAAGTGACTTGCGAGCTGTGCTCAAGGACGTTATAATACACTTAGGATACGTCCATCATAGCCAAATTAGCGGTACATGGCTAGAATGTGTTGTCACGATAGGGCAATAGAAATACAATCCCTTTGTCTGCCAAATAATGTATATCGTCTATATCTTGCATGTTCCAAACGGACCGTTTGAAGGAAGTAGATAGGAAGGCAAGATTGATAAATATCTACGCAATCCTTTCACGGATTGATTTCAAATTGTCGGGACTTATGCAGATATCAAATGCACAACAGCAGGTACCAATAAGTAAGACAAGTTGGTTTTGCATGATAGGGACCCTTGAAATAAACAATGATTTTTTTCTGATTACCATAGCTTTAATTATTTTTTTCTAATAAGTGCACGTCATCAACATTGAAATGTACTATTTAATTGTGTGCATTAATAAAAAAAAAACTTTATTATAATTTTAGCTGTCCATCACAACACAGATCATGGCACCCATGTGTATTTGTGCTCTATTGCAGCGGCCGTGCGAAAACTATGTCCGTGGGCACTCCCTGCGGTCTGGATTTGATATATTTTAATTAGTAACACTCATTAAACAATTAATCGAAGCAACAGAATATAAATCGAAGCGTTTTTCTAATCGATTTAATTGACTAGTCGCTGCAGCCTTAACTGAATATGATCGGATGGTCAGATGATAAATTGTAAAAGTTGTGTTGACATTAGTGTAGTAGTAGTACTGCTGAGCCCTGCCCGTTAACAAACATACAAAACAAAGATACCTGAGGCGAGTGAGTCTGAGCTGCTCCTGAAGGTGTCGCTCTTCGTCATTCGGCCAGCGAGCCTCGGCTTCTTTTGGGTCTGGAACTTCTAGATGATGAAAGCGCACAGGGTCCCAGCCGGTCATGATGTCAAAGGTGATGACACAGCCCAACGAATGTGAGACAATGGACACCTTCCCGTGTTTCTCAAAGTCTGGATTTCGCGAGCAGAAGAGCGAGTAAAGACGGTTGAGCTCCAGAGTCAGACCTCGGGTAATCTAAGCACAATAATAACAAATATTTTTTGCTTATGAAAGATGACCACTGTCTACTGATGTGTATTTATGATAACCACTGGACTGTTTCGACATGTTTCTTTACTCCTTTCGAGACAAACATCTCCTAACTATCCACAGGGCAGAGGAAGTGTACCTTAGGTTCTGCATAAACCCACGATGTAACTCACCTCATCTCTGTAAAGTGGACTGGTATAGTACATAATGTCCATGGCGCTGCTGTTCAACATGTCTCTGAGACCTCTTAACTTGTCAGGAGTGATGGAGTCCACTGTGTCTGCAAGAACACGGTCAAAATACATCAAATATACTTCTGTGTCTGCAAGAGCATGGTCAAAATACAAACAATATACTTCTGTGTCTGCAAGAGCATGGTCAAAATACAAAAAATATATACTTCTGTGTCTGCAGGAGCATGGTCAAAGTCTGCATTCTTGCATTCAAGCATGTAAATAAGCGATTCAGAATCCAGCAACACCCACAATGCAATGCGCTTCCACATCACACTTTCAAGCCCTTTAATATTATGTGTGCAAGAGCATGGTCAAAGTACATTAAATATATTAGTTTCATGTACAAGCAAGGTACTTGTAGTCGTAGGAGTGTATTGTAGTTGCTTGTAGTTTTAATACTTTTAGTAGTGTACATGTAGTTTTTGTTGTCGTAGTACTTGTAGAAGTGTACTTTCTTTTAGTCGTAGTACTTGTAGAAGTGTACTTTTAGTTTCTTGTAGTTGTAGTCCACTACTTGTAGTAGTGAAGTTTATTGGAGTTGTAGTGTTTGTATTACGGTATTGTAGTTCCTCGTAAATGTACAAAACCCAAAACCAGTGAAGTTGACATGTTGTGTAAATCCTAAATAAAAAGAGAATACAATGATTTACAAATCCTTTTCAACCTGTATTCAATTGAATAGACTGCAAAGACAAGATACTTAACATTCGAACTGGTAAACTTTGTTATTTTTGCAAATATTAGCTCATTTGGAATTTGATGCCTGCTTTGCTTGGCCTGAGCTCAACTAAGATGGACTGATGCAAAGTAGAAAAGTGTTCTGTGGTCTGACGAGTCCACATTTCAAATTGTTTTTGGAAACTGTGGACGTCTTATCCTCCGGACCATTGAGGAAAAGAACGATCCAGACTTTTATAGGCGCAAAGTTCATAAGCCAGCATCTGTGATGATATGGGGGTGTATTAGTGCCCAAGGCATGGGTAACTTACACATATGTGAAGGCACCATTAATGCTGAAAGGTACATACAGGTTTTGGAGCAACATAGGTTGCCATCCAAGCAACGTTTTTTTTCATGGACGCCCCTGCTTATTACAGCAAGACAATGCCAAGCAACATTCTGCACGTGTGACAACAGCGTGGCTTCGTAGTAAAAGAGTGCAAGTACTATAAAAATGGGACCCATTACCTCCCTGCTTGGCACTCAGCATCAAGGGTTGGAATTGGGGGTTAAATCACCAAAAATGATTCCCGGGCGCGGCACCGCTGCTGTCCACTGCTCCCCTCACCTCCCAGGGGGTGAACAAGGGGATGGGTCAAATGCAGAGGACAAATTTCGCCCCCCCTAGTGTGTGTGTGACAATCATTGGTACTTTAACTTTAACTTAACTTAACTAGACTGGCCTGCCTGTAGTCCAGCCCTGTCTCCCATTGAAAATGTGTGGTGCATTATGAAGCGTAAAATATGACAACAGAGACCCCGGCCGTTTGAACAACTTAAGCTGTACATCAAGCAAGAATGGGAAAGAATTCCACCTGAAAAGCTTAAAAAATTGGTCTCCTCAGTTCCCAAACGTTTAATGACGAACAGCCATGCAACACAGTGGTAAAATTGCCCCAAATCATTGTATTCTGTTTTTATTTACAATTTACACAACGTGCCAACTTCACTGGTTTTGGGTTTTGTAGTACTTGTAGTGATGTGTTGTATTTTCTCGTAGATGTAGTACTTTTAAAGATGTTCAAATGTAGTTCCTTGTAGTTGTAGTGTTTGTAGTCGTGTATTGTAGTTTATTTTAGTTGTAGGACTTGTAGTAATTTATTGTAGTTTTTTTTGTAGTTGTAGTGTATTTGCAGTTTTTTGTAGTTGTAACACTTGTAGTAGTGTATTGTAATTGTATGTAGTTGTTATGCTTGTAGTAATGTATTGGAGATACTTGTAGTTGTAGGAGTGCAATGTAGTTACTTATAGTTGTAGTAATGTATTGCAGTTTCTTGTAGTTGAAGTATTGTAGTTTATTGTAACCATAAATCACTTAAAAATAAGAAATAATATTACAGACTCTAACGGAGGCTAGAAAAACACATAATCTCCACAAGATGAGACTGTATGTGCTGCTAGCACAATGCATTAAAGATGAGCGTTCCAAGGGGCGATGCATACCTCCATCAAGAGCTAGTTTGGACCTCCACTCAACAGGAAGGAACTCAACATGCTCTGTGGTGCGATTAGGAAAGTGTTTCTCCTCCATCTTTCTTGCGGCATCTCTCATCCTGCCAAGAGAACGAAATTACTGTCCACAACGATCTTGTCAGCATCCAGTTTGGACTGGAGGCCTCTCAATTGTCTTACATGCTGGTGTTCCTAATAATGCGACCCTGGTCCATCTTCTGGCCGATGCCATGCACCACAAACACAAGGTGGGTGGTTTCAGGTGGCGTGTCCTCGGGCGCTGCTTCCTCCACATACCCCCTATGGAGACGTGTCCCGCTGCTCGACGCTGTGGATACAGAAGACACATCAGCTCCTGCCCTGAGGTGATGGATGCTCTAGCGCAGGGGTGTCAAAGTCAAGGCCCGCCGGCCAGATCCGGCCCGCAAATTAATTATCTATGTCCCCCGGTATGATATTTGATTAGTATTAGAACCGGCCTGCAGGCCAAAGCTGCTTGCTGCTGTTTTGCACGCACCAATACTCCATCAGTGTTGGCGATAGGAATTTTCAAAATGGGGTCCCAGCCTCCAGGACCCCATCAAGTCATAAAAATGGGGTCCCACATTAAATTTTTGGGGTCCCACATTTTTGTAAGCGTTTTGAAAACAAATGATAAATGTATGCATTATTCTGTTATATCTCACATTCTATATTGTGTTTTAGAAAAAGGTTGTCATAAATGTTACTTAATTCATTAAAAAAATTATACAAAAGAAAACACATTTTATGCATATGTAAATGTATTCAGTTACAAACATTCATTCACTTTCTTCTTTCCTTCATGGATCTAAACTTTACCACTGCCGGCATTTTTTTCTATATTTTTATTGTAATATTTTCAGAATGTGTTTGTTCTATTTTTGGCCAAAGTAAGACAAAGAAAACAATCTGAAGTTGTCTTTATTTTTTTGTTTTAATGCCATTATTTTTATAGTCCGGCCCGCATGTGCACAGATTTTCCTCCATGCGGCCCCTCAGCTAAAATGAGTTTGACATCCCTGCTCTAGCGGATATAAGGTTGGGACAATAAACATGAACCTGTGAGCCCCTCAGGTTATTTTGCAAAAACCCATAAAACAGTAGAACAATTTGACATACAGTAGAATTCAAACTAACATATATTCAAAGTGAACACTATGTATTGGACCCAAAGGAGGTAATATTTTTTAAAAAATATTCCAATGGCTGCTTATAACGAGCGTGTCCAGCAAATATCATGATACTTTCAGATAACTAGGAAACTACAAACCATGCGGGGTAAATACAAAAAGGCAAAGTCATTTGTCTATTTAATCTGTCTACAAAAGGAAAAGAAGCTTGACCGAAGGGCAGATGGAGCGAAGAAACAAGGCTGTCAGGAAGACAAGGAAATGAGAAAAGGACTATGCACAAACATTGTGAGTCGACAAGAAAACAGAATAGGAATACTTCAAGTGCGATAAAAGATGCTGCAGGCAAAATACAAAGAAGGGGGAGGAGGATGAAGAACAATCTGGCGTCCTCCTGCTAAAAGAGGTCATATTACGATTGTATTTTTTGTCTTCATTTAAAACACTTCCTTGTGTTCTACATAACATGTAATGATGGGTTTTTGGTCAAAATGTTGCATAGATTATGTTTTACAGACCATCTTTAAGTTTCTTTCTGACTGTCTCTTCAGGATGCACCGTTTTGTGGCCGGTCTTATTTACGTGTCTCACCTTCGACAGTGTCTTCTCCCAGCCAGCCATGTTGTACTTTTTAGCGCTTCTACAGTATATAGAGCAGAGCTGGGCAAATATTTAGACTCGGGGGCCGTATTGAGAGAAAAAATGTGTCTGGGGGGCCAAGGTGTATGTGTGTATAAATTATACGTACACATTTAGCTGTAAAAATCTGCTGTACAGTATGTGTGTTTGGGTCCCTTTTTCTCAGGAACACTAATACCAAAAGTCACAATGTCCGATAGAGTTCTAAAAACGTTATGACAGACCACCTCAAAAAAACGGAAAGGAATTTTACAGTTTTTTACTGAATGGGACACCCAAAATGCATATTAAAATAAAGAAAGTGTGATTTACAATATTAACTATGACCAATAAAACACTGAATATTAACAACATATGAACATCGCTCCTCTTTTACTTCTCAGACCAGCTCCTCAGTAGTTGTGTATCTTTTCCAATCAAGCAAAACAAAACAAAAATGTAACAAACAGCAAAATATGAATGCAAAGGGTAATAAACACCAACAATATGATTTTTTATCACTTTTATGCAGACATTTGTTGTAAAAATCTGCTTCCGCATCTGTTTCTGACACATGCGATTTGGGCTGGCTGCTCTGAAAACAAACCCCGCCCACTCTGCTTTGTTCCTTGTCTGAGTTGCTGTGACGTAGATTACCGTAATAACTCGTATAACACCCAAAAGCGCAGATTTCAGCCATTTAAATACTTTCTATAGTTCAAAACTTACGGTAATTTTAAAAACAGCACTGCACATCACAATAGTGATGTTTTGATGTTAAAGGTCTTACAAAAATTATGTAGAACATCCGGCGGGCCGGATTGAAATTCTTAACATGCATGTGGCCCGCGGGCCGTATTTTGCCCAGGTCTGCTATAGAGTCTACTGACAGATATAAGTTAGAACTATACCCTACTTTGTATTAGAAATGGCAACAGTGGAGGATTTTAACATGTATGTACATGTACGAACTAGTCTGCCCCACAACAGGAGGATATGACTGAAGCGTCTGAAAAACAATGGCGAACTAGCACAAAACACTTTGGGTGAATTTACACCATATATAAATAATTCGCTGACGTCACCAATGGGAAAAACGTGACTAATGGGGCAAATCTCAAACGGATTGTTTAGCAGAAGTATGAAGGAAGGCAAGAATGTTTTATAAATTTGTCCCCTTTGAGCCGCTGTGTTTAAGACTAAAGTAACATTAATTGAAGAGCTGTTGCGTATGTGCCTCGTTGCTGGAAGTAAGGCAATCTGGGGAGGAACTACAAAAAGAATCCAATAAGGTGAAGAAATCTAAAATAAAAGAGAGGAACACGGGACTCATGATCTTGACTTTGTTTTCCTTCAATGTTAATCCGTGGTTGTTTAGTAACACACAAATGTTGATGTTTTGCAATCACCACCACTACGACACATCAGATTTACCGCACTACTTTGTAACAATATTCATGCGTCACAACCTTCGCCATGTACCTTTAGAAAAGCCCAGTTTCTGAGTGACGGTTCGTGCGATCTTGGAGGTGGTGGCGTCACTATACAGGTACATCTCGTCCACACTGTGCCAGTCAACATGGCTCCGGCTCAGCTTCAGACTGTGAACGGCTGACATGAAAGAACACAGTCGTATATGTAGTATGCTGCATGAGGGCTTTTTAAAAAGTGTATGTGTGAAAAAACTAATAATGAAAGTACATTTACAAAAAAACAACTTGCTAGCATGTCAAACCACTATAAGAGAGGATGTTTCATAGCTTACCGTCTTTGCTGTCCACTGTGGTAGCCACTGTCTCCATTTCATAAGTATCTCTCATCTGTTGCCCTCGGAAACGGCCAAGATGATCCTGCTCTATCATGTCACTCTCATCCTCCTCCAAAGGAAGCCATGTTCCATCAGTGAACCACTGACCCCTCATCACAGGAATACGCTCTTGTTCTACGATAATATGATGGCCAACACACTGTTAGACTTACTTATTTTGCCTTGATGCTTAATTACTTAATATACCGTAAGAATGTATACATATACATATATATATATACATATATATATATATATATATATACATATATATATATACACATACATACATACATACATACATACATATATATATATATATATATACACTGTATATACATATACAGCATATATATATACATATACAGTATATATATATACTGCTTTGCACACTCTTGGCATTCTCTCAATGAGCTTCAAGCACACACCTGTGAAGTAAAAACCATTTCAGGTGGCTACCTCTTAAAGCTCATCGAAAAGAATGCCAAGAGTGCAAGAGTGTGCTAAACATTAATCAGAGCAAAGGGTGGCTATATTGAAGAAACTAGAATATAAAACATGTTTTCAGTATACATGTGTTCATTCATAGTTTTGATGTCCTCAGTGACAATGTAAATAGTCATGAAAATAAAGAAAACACATCGAATAATATATATACTGTATATATACACATAGATGGGATAGGCTCCGGCGCCCCCCGCCTGTACTGTACATATATATTCGTGGGGCGGTATAGCTCGGTTGGTAGAGTGGCCGTGCCAGCAACTTGAGGGTTCCAGGTTCGATCCCCGCTTCCGCCATCCTAGTCACTGCCGTTGTGTCTTTGGGCAATACACTTTACCCACCTGCTCCCAGTGCCACCCACACTGATTTAAATGTAACTTAGATATTGGTTTTCACTATGTAAAAGCACTTTGAGTCACTAGAGAAAAGCGCTATATAAATATAATTAACTTTATATATATATACTGTATATATATATATATATATATATATATATATATATATATATATACTGCTATGATATGCAGTGATGCATGGATTTCTCTGCATTCACTGGTTGGTTATGGTAACTGAACTACTCCTGACTTAGTATTTTGAAGAGAAAAAAAAGGTATTCTATTGTAATCATAAATTAAAAATCATGTGCTTACGGTTCCAGTAAACGGGATAGCATTCCTTATCCCGGATGTCCACTTCATAAAGTCCTCCCCTCACACACACCGCATCTACGCTGCCGTGGTCCTTCCTCTCCTCCGAAGCGGAGCCCGCATCCACCACCCTCTCCGGGGACTGGACCTCCCCGCTCCTGGCGGCTCCTTTGCCCTCGGCCTCGACCGGATCACACCGGTTCTGCTCGTAGGCAGTCTCGATTTTTAAAGAGTCGTGTCCGACGAACGGCTTCCAGGTCCGCTTGTCCTCTTTGTAGAACCACCGCACCTCCTCCGGGCCCAGTTCCGTGACGATCTCCCCCCGGTGCCGGGAGCTGTTGGACCGTATTCGTTTCTTGGCGGTCACGCCGCCGTCACTCTCGGCGTAGTTTGGCTCGATGTCCAGATAGGACGAAGCCGGATATTCGTCCCCGGCCAGGCCGAGCATCATGCCGTCCTGGGGTACAAGCGGCAGGTGTCTGCTGTCCATGCCGGGCTCCACCGGGTCGTCCGGGCTCGGCTCCGCTTCCAACGGGTCGTCGTCGTAGCCCGACACGAACACATCGTTCGCCATGTCCCACTCGTTACTACTCACCGAGTTGTTGTCGGAGCTCTGCTGGCGGAGGCTCGCTTTGTCCTTCATGTTGCTCATTCTTCTTCGCCCCGGAACTCTTTCTGCACAAGTCGAGGTCACAATGTGGAACAACGTGCAGCTACACAGCTGCTAACATCTGGAACCTCTGACGTCATTGGCTCGCACGTGATTCCAATAAAACAAAATCATCTTCTGTTTTGAGCCTTTTCACTTACTTGTCACGTTGGAGGAAAAAAAATGTCTACTAACGTTACTTTTGTTGTAATGACGGAAAGATGTTGGATTTTAACGTCGTCAGCGCTGGAAATACCGTGAATGACAAGAGAGGTTCCTGTTTGACCCATCCAAATAAAAGCCGCATTAACCAGATGCACATGTGTCAATTGTAATATTTCCGCTGGTGAAAACTCACACTCGTACACATAAGCCGTGAAATTAATCCACATTTCTAATTTATGAAAAACCTCTGTATTTCCAAGAATTAAAATGCTTCGAATTAGCTGCACATTTTTACTTTGAAAATTTTGATTTGTAATGGTCCAGCGCATAACTGTATAAATACAAGAAGATTCACTATGGCAGGGCATCTGTCGTTTCATCCTGGACAATATTCATGACAAATGTGTGCTTTGTTTTAAAGATGTGCTATTTGGATTTACACTGTATAAAAAAAATTTGAAAAGGAATTTTACCTTTGCAACCTCTTTATATTATTGGCTAAGTTTTATATTCATAAATGTAAGTTTCTCAATACCAGACCTGTTTTTTGTGCCTTTAAAAAATAATTATAACTTTACTTTAAAACGCTCTCTACCTCTAACAACCAAAAAGCTGTGGAAACTATGATGTTGTGTTCCAAATTTGGATTATTTATGGAACTTGTGTGAGCCAATGGCTTTACATTTTGTTACATATATATATATATTTTGTATTCTATTGTAGTTACTTTATTGAGTTTACAACCCCCTGGCGCTGTTTTGTACTGTTTTTGTACTGTTTCTGTATTTGTTTTGTTTATTATTATTTATTGATTGTATGTAAATGTTCATATTATAAATAAAGGTTTATAAAATTAAAATTTAAAAATAAAAATAAAAATACAACAAGTTCCAGATTGCTTTTTTGAGATTGCATAATGTGGTATCGTGGAAAATATTTTATTAACCAATTTATTAAGTTAGTCTCAAACTTCTTGGGACTTTCCCAGCGGCAGGCTGTTTGTAATTTTTCCCTGCGCATTGGATTAAAACACTTTTTTGCCTGCAAACTGCCTGATGTTCTCCGCGTCTTGGAAGCGCAAGACCACGCCATGCCAAAACGGTACACACGTAAAAGGAAAAAAGGCACCATAATTGAAAAAAATCTATAGGTTGATTGGCAACACTAAAATTGGCCCTAATGTGTGAATGTGAGTGTGAATGTTGTCTGTCTATTTGTGTTGGCCCTGCGATGAGGTGGTGACTTGTCCAGGGTGTACCCCGCCTTCCGCTCGAGTGCAGCTAGGATAGGCTCCAGCACCCCCCACGACCCCGAAAGGGACAAGCAGTAAAAAAATAGATGGATGGATGGATGGATGGATGTACACATTTGTGTTGGCTTCCTTGAGAGATAATTACACTTATATGGTAATACTTCGTTATATATTGTATATCCATCCATCCATTTTCTACCGCTTATTCCCTTTGGGATCGCGGGGGCGCTGGAGCCTATCTCAGCTACAATCGGGCGGAAGGCGGGGTACACCCTGGACAAGTCGCCACCTCATCACAGGGCCAACACAGATAGACAGACAACATTCACACTCACATTCACACACTAGGGTCAATTTAGTGTTGCAAATCAACCTATCCCCAGGTGCATGTCTTTGGAAGTGGGAGGAAGCCGGAGTACCCGGAGGGAAACCATGCAGTCACGGGGAGGACATGCAAACTCCACACAGAAAGATCCCGAGCCCTTGTATATATTATATAAAAATATAATATAATATAATATATCAGTATATATCCATCTATCCATTTTCTACCGCTTGTCCCTTTCTGGGTTGCGGGGGGTGCTGGAGCCTATCTCAGCTGCATTCGGGCGGAAGGCGGGGTACACCCTGGACAAGTTGCCACCTCATCGCAGGGCCAACATAGATAGACAGACAACATTCCCATAATCCCATTGGGTTGAGTTTTTTTCTTGCCCTGATGTGGGATCTGAACCGAGGATGTCGTTGTGGCTTGTGCAGCCCTTTGAGACACTCGTGATTTAGAGCTATATAAATAAACTTTGATTGATTGATTGATTCATGCTCACATTCACACACTAGGGCCAATTTAGTGTTGCCAATCAACCTATCCCCAGGTGCATGTCTTTGGGGGTGGGAGGAAGCTGGAGTACCCGGAGGGAAACCACGCAGTCACAGGGAGAACATGCAAACTGTATATATAACATGTAAATATTACATATATGTTATATGTAATATTGCTACTACGGTATATTTTTAGTCTACTTTATACCTGCATTATCCTTTCCATCCTTGCGTAGTACAGTACAGTGCAGACTTTCGCGGGAGAAGCAGCAAATAGGCGCCCACACAACACTACCGCCCCTCCCTGAATCACGTTCGCGAACGACACAACACTGTACTGAATCACTAGAATCAGTGACTGACACAGCACCACACTGTGGCCGCAGTTCAGTACGTGAACCAAATCACTTCTGCAGTTCTTTTGACTGTACTGAATCACTAGAATCAGTGACTGACACAGCGCCACACTGTGGCCGCAGTTCAGTACGTGAACCGAATCACTTCTGCAGTTCTTTTGACTGTACTGAATCACTAGAATCAGTGACTGACACAGCGCCACACTGTGGCTGCAGTTCAGTACGTGAACCGAATCACTTCTGCAGCAGCAGTACAGTTTAATTGCAAATCAGCATTATTATAATGATGATGATAGCTACTAAACAACATCAACAACAACAGTTGCAGTAGAATGGATAATAATAATAATAATAATAATATGAATCAGAATTGATCCCCAAGGAGAAATTTATTTTTGTTACAATAACTGTGTAAATAATAGCCTATGTATGTGTACATACATTAGTTATTATTTTTATTTAAAATCTTCCCAAAACAGCCTGCCCTACACTTTACCCCCCGCCCCCGCAGAGCAGATGCGAGAGCGTTGTCGTTCACTGAGTGATTCATGTCGTTAATCCGCGGTGAACGAATCGTTCGCTCAGTCCCTCCCCCGCCCTCTCATTGGCTGCGTCGTTCGCCGACGTCGAGGGTTCAGTGAGTCACAGAATGTGCCAGTTCCACTCATACCGGCATGGTCGCGGCGGAGCTCAACTGAACTGAGAAAGGAACGAATCAGTTCATGAAGTGATTCGGTTCAGTAAGTTCACTCAAAAGATTTGTTCTTTCGAACGAATCGTTCGCGAACGACACAACACTACGTCACTTGGCATTAGAAGAAGAGTGTCTCCAAGCTCTCGATGTGTGTGCCACAAGACGTTGAGTAAACATTGTAACTAAGAACAATTCCTGTGCAGTGCATTCCTTTTGGAGATACAACACATAACTACATACTGTATTACTACATATATTCAACCCGAAATAAAAATTTATTTTACTTGTATTGGAATCTATGGTGGGGAATCAAGCGAGTTGGACCTCAAGAGCCACCGTAGAGTACGTGTTTCTGTCATGGCGGTCCTATGGTGTCATTTTGGAGTATTTGGAGTACAACATACGTTTTTACTGTAGTATATTATTGATTGGACATGGCAGGAAGCTTCCTAGTAACATTGTATGAGTACTCACCACTCTTTTATATTAGCGTGGTTTCTTTGTGTTTTTTAGTTACCGCCGCTATGGTGCTCGGCTGGTAAGTTATTACATTATGAATATACTACAGTACATATACACATACATACAACATACACATACATACATACATACATATAATATTAGCATACTTATTCACCAGTGTTAAATAAGGCGTACTCTTAGACAAATATGTCATTGTACAAAAAAGATGACTATGTCGATGAACACAGGTGTTAAAATAACATTAAATCAACTGTTGTTGATTTTCCAGGCTTCCTATTGGACAAAATGATTGTCAATGTGATTTCATGTGGACAAAGTTAAAGTGCCAATGATTGTCACACACACACACTAGGTGTGGCGAAATTATTCTCTGCATTTGACCCATCGCCCTTGATCACCCCCTGGGAGGTTAGGGGAGCAGTGGGCAGCAGCGGTGGCCACGCCCGGGAATCTTTTTTGGTGATTTAACCCCCAATTTCAACCCTTTATGCTGAGTGCCAAGCAGGGAGGCAATGGGTCCCATTTTTATAGTCTTTGGTATGACTCAGCCGGGGTTTGAACTCACAACCTACCGATCTCAGGGCGGACACTCTCTTACAAAACAACACCGGTGTTGTGCAAAATGTGTGTTTTTGCAAACATAAGTGTGTCAGATAACCAATCTGAAGACAAGACTTAGATTTAGACTTAGACTTCCTCTTGTTGTCATTCAAATTTGAACTTTACAGAACAGATAAGAACGAACTTGCGTTGCGTTAGCTCGTTGTAGTGCAGGATAAAAGAGCAATAAGGTGCAGATATAAATAAATAGATTACTGTACAGATAAATATATTGCACTTTTGCATGTGCATCCACGTTTATGGATGTATGTTGTATTGTCTTTATAGTCCAGCGAGTTAATCCATTTTTGAGGGGATTATTATGATTCCTTCAAGAGTTTTATGGCCTGAGGGAAGAAGCTGCGGAACCTCTTTCGAGAGTCCAGCAGTGAAAACAGTCCTTGGTGGGGGTGAGAGGTGTCTCTACAGATTTTCTGAGCTTTGGTCAGGCAGCGGCTTTTTGCGATTTCCCGGATAGGAGGAAGAGGAGTCCTTATGATCTTTTCCGCCGTCCTCACCACTCTCTGAGGAGACTTGCAGTCTGAGGCACTGCAGGCTCCAGTCCAGACAGAGATGCAGTTGGTCAGCAGGCTCTCTATAGTGCCTCTGTAGAATGTGCTGAGAATGGGGGGAGGGAGCTGTGCTCTTTTCATCCGACGCAAAAAGTGCATGCGCTGCTGAGCTCTTTTTACAAGAGCTCCAATGTGTAGGGACCAGGTCATACTGTTAGTTATCTGCACCCCCAAAACTTGGTATTGCTTACCATCTCTACTGCTGTGCCATTGATGAAGAGTGGAGTGTGGCTGGACTGGCGCCTCCTGAAGTCGACGAGGATCTCCTTGGTCTTGTCGACGTTCAGGACCAGGTTGTTGGTTCTGCACCAGTCAACCAGATGTTTCACCTCCTCCCTGTAGTCCATGTCATTGTTGTCACGGATGAGGCCCACTACTGTTGTGTCGTCCGCATACTTCACAATGTGGTAGGCACAGCAGTCATGGGTCATCAGTGTGAACAGCAGCGGACTCAGGGCACAGCCCTGGGGGGAGCCAATGCTCAGGGAGATGGCACTGGAGGTGTTGTCGCCCACTCTCACAGACTGGGGTTTGTCTGTGAGGAAGTCAATCAGCCGGTTGCATCGGGGGGGGGGGGGGGGGGGTACTGAATCCAAGGGGGGCCAGTTTGCTCATCAAGTGCTGCAGAATGATTGTGTTGAACGCTGAGCTGAAGTCCAGAAACAACATCCGCACGTGTGTGTCCTTTCCTTCCAGATGTTCTAAGCTCTTTTTTTTTTACTTCCATGCACTGCAGGTTTGGCTTTGACGTCCCAGTGATTCTACGCAGCTCTGAGGACACAGACTTCCTACCCAGCCCCGAAAAGCAAATGGTTCAGGTCACCAACCCCTTTTCCCTGGAGATGGGCTCTGGACGTGCCTCCGTTGCCGGTAAAAAAATCAAAGAAAATGTAAAAAGATCTTATTGAATGTGAATATTTAACAGATGTTTCGACCCTACAGACGGTGTGCAGTTGAAGCCGCGTTGTTTGGAGCCCTGTGTCCTTAGCTGCTTCTGGGGCTGCGAGGTCGGTGCCCTGCAGGAAGCCCTGCAGGGGCGAGCCAGGCTCAGTACACCCCAACATTTCCAGGAAGCACTGCGTCACCGCTACCTTCACTGCCAGAGCTTCGAGTATCCTTCCATAATATATGTACTTCCTGTCTAAAAATAGGTTATTGCTTCTTGGATGGATCAGATTGTGCATAGGATCCAAATTTTAAGACCGGTGGAAAAATTGCAGGAATTTACATTTTGCTCTGTTGGATCTTAAGAAGGTTCCAAATAAAGCTTCAAAATGCAAAAAAATGAAATAAAAATTGAGCTGTGGTCTAAAACTTTTGATCAGATGATCAACAGCCTATTTCAGTTTGTTTGTTTGCAATAAATTGCTTACTCAGATTTCTTTGTCTCACTTCTGTTTCTTCTCTTTGCATTTTGAAGCTCTACTTAGAACCTTCTTAAAGAGGAACTGCACTTTCTTTGGAGTTTTGCCCACCATATTCAATCATTCTATAAGACAATAGCACAACTGCTTCCCTTTTCTGTGCATTCTTACTAGTGAAAAACTGTTAGAGATAGCCAATAATGCAGCTAAAGGGATGTATACATATATATAAAGAAATATATATTTTACCTATGTATATATATATATATATGTATATGTATATATATATTTCTACATCATATATATACATATACATATATATACACACATATACAGTATATATATATATATATATATATACAAACATATACATATATATACATATACAGTACCTGTTCAGTGGTCTAGTGGTTAGAGTGTCCGCCCTGAGATCGGTAGGTCGTGAGTTCAAACCCCGGCCGAGTCATACCAAAGACTATAAAAAATGGGACCCGTTACCTCCCTGCTTGGCACTCAGCATCAAGGGTTGGAATTGGGGGTTAAATCACCAAAAATGATTCCCGGGCGCGGCCACCGCTGCTGTTCACTGCTCCCCTCGCCTCCCAGGGGGTGATCAAGGGTGATGGGTCGAATGCAGAGAATAATTTCGCCACACCTAGTGTGTGTGACAATCATTGGTACTTTAAGTTTTAATTGCTGCCAAAGGTGCACATGTGATATTTGAGTTTTTTTATTTTTTATTAATTTGCCAAAATCTACATTTGTTTTTCACTGTCAAGATGTACATAAATGAGAAATAAAATTACCTTTTTTGATTTTCGCAAATAGCTGCAATGAAACAAACACAAGAGTGAAAAATTGATAGGGGTCTGAGTAATTTCCGTACACACACACGGACTGTGGATGATACTCAAAACAACCGCAGTTCCCTTTTAAGATCCAACATTGCAAAATGTCAATTCGTGCAATTTTTCAACTGGTCTTGACATTTGGATCAGGAGTTTAAACGCTGTTCCAAAACTCTGGATGCAGACAAAAATGTTTTTTTTAATATATAGAATTATATGATTTAATACAGGGGTGCCCACACTTTTTCTGCAGGCGAGCTACTTTTCAATTGACTAAGTCGAGGGGATCTACCTCATTCATATATATAATTTATATGTATTTACTTATGAAAGAGATGTTTTTGTTAACACGTTAAAGGTGTTTAATGATAATACAAGCATGTCTAACACATATAGATTCCTTTCTTTCATGAAGACAAGAATATAAGTTGGTGTATTACCTGATTCTGATGACTTATATTGATTGGAATCAGTCAGTAGTTTTTTAATGCCTGGCTGGCGATCGACTGACACACCCTCCACGATCGCCCGGTAGCTCGATCGACGAAATGGGCACTCCTGATTTAATAGATGTATAATGAATATTTATTTTCCTCTTGTACCCCGGCTTTAGGGACAGTAGTTGTGTCGTCAGATGTGGCTCATACACAACTACTGTATGTAATATCCACTTGTGAATGATTCCCGCATTACATTGTTGTCTTCTTTGACACAGTTGTGTTAGTGTCAGCAGTGCAGACCAAGAGGAACATCACACACACATACCAGCTGATCAGGGAATCACTGATTTGGGCCCGTTGCCCAGGCAACGCTATCCGCTTGTGGCGGTGCTGACCTTGGCGGAACAAGAAGCCAGAGATAGTTACAACTTTGTCAGTTCTTTACATGTCAGCATTGTTAAAAAATATATATATATACATGTTCAAGACATGTTTATTCTTGCAGGTGTCCAGTGTGACTGTTGTTCACGTGCCTGATGAGAAATACAAAATGTCTGCAAGGATCCTCTTTCAGTACCTCCTCACCTCTCAAGGGAGCATGTATGACTTAAAGGTATTTCTCCCGGTAGACTTTTTCTTGCGTCCTGTCACAATTTTGTGATGATCCGTAAAAACTGTACATATTCAAATAACGAAATGTAAGTGCTTGCTCCTACAGCCTCTCTTCATGTCAGCTAACTCCATGGGGGACTCTGACCTAAACGAGCTCCCCGGTGCGCCTGAGGAGGAGGAGGCCAACAGGATGTCATCATCGGTGCTTGAAGAGGAGGAAGAGGACGACTGGTCTGAGGGGCGCGGCAGAGACTGTGTGGTGTGTCAGAATGCGTCCGTCAACAGAGTCCTGCTGCCCTGCAGACACGCATGCGTGTGCAACAGCTGTGCGTGTCGCTTCCAACACTGTCCCATCTGTAGGGCCTTCATCCTGGAGTCCTTCGCCCTCACGCTGCCTCCGTCTCAACTCTGACATCAAACGTCTGGACTTTGGTCTTGTGAATGTTTGTGCACACTGAAGACGTGTATACAGTGGTGCCTCAAGATACCAGTTGACATGGTTCTGTAACGCAGCTTGTGTTATGAAACAGCGTTTCCATTGAAATCCAAACGTGGTCAATGTTTAACCACTTTAAACGCCCCCTGGTGGTGGCCAAGGTATTGTTTGTTGTTGTATTACAAACTAAAATATCCATCCATCTTCCTCCGCTTATCCAAAGTCAGTTATGTGTGACCATGTGTGTTGACTTTTTGTGCTGGTTGAATCTTTTCTGCGCCATGACTAAGGAAGGTTGTTTGGATTGTGTCATATAAGTAAATGCTGTGCTAATGCTTCATCTTCACGGGTCGTTGATCTGAATGACTCACATTGTCTACCAGACGGCAGCAAATATTAAGTATTCAGACCGGCTGCCGGCTGTTATTTAAAAGTAATTTGAAAGCACTCCTAAATGCGATGTTTTGTCAAATTCATGATGTCTACCAGGCCATGTTGGCTGACAGTTTAGACACCTCTGCTGTAGACTAATTGTATTGCTTGTGTCCTGTCACATTTCGCCCCAACTCAGCTGGGGTAGGTTCTAGCTTCCCTTTCAAGATGTGTAATATAGAAAATGGATATGCTAACTGTATATTGATGTATAAATTATCATTGTGTGAAAATAAGTGTAATCTTTTTACAGGAGCAACACATTAACCATTAATAAGTATTTTTAACTGTATTGCAATTTACAAAATATTTGATTTGTTGTAACTTGTTAGCAATACATATGGATAAATTAATATTGACCATCAAGAATTAGTTTGGTTATCACATGAAAAATGATCAGGGATTCAAACAGCGCTGAGGGCTTTCAGTAGAACATTTTATTGCCGTACAGTGAATGTTTTTGTAGGACATGAAGCAGACGTTTTTTATCCTCATACGTACTGCTGGCAGGTCAGACTAACATTTGGCAGAGACTACAATCAACCTTCTCCAAACGGCTGGCCTGAAGTTATATAACACATCAAATGTAAGAAAATGTAGGTTTATACAGGCTTGTAGTCCAGCTTGGACTCCAGCTTCTTTGAATCTGCCACCTTTCGCACCGCCTTCATGAAATCCTCTTGAGTGACGTACTCTCTGTCAGAGCGGATGGCAAACAAGCCTGCAAACACGTATGGAGAAGTAAATAACTTCTAGGGGCTCCTTGTTGCCGCTGCTCTGCAGTGAAACGTTTAAGTTCTTTACATGTCTCGTAATCGCCTGTGATTATTAGTTGGTCACATAGTGGTTGGCTTTTATCACATTGTATACATGAAGAAATATTTAGAAATGTATACAAAACCTTGCCGTTTTAACACTTTTGAAATGAGAAATATACTGTACACTCTGCTGTTACACAATTTGACATAAATATAATCAAGCGCTCCCTGTTTCACTAAACTACTGGCATATTTCTAGCCTGAAGAATTTGTGTTTCTACGTTCTCAGCGGTTAGGTAAAGATGTGTCCAGCTGGAACCGCAGTGGTGTCGCTTTTTTTTGTCGCGTTAGCCTGTTAAAGGAGTGTTTTAGAGTTCATTCTGCAGTGTCGACACAGTGCTGTTGTTTTGTGGTGGAACGTTGACATGAGTTCTTAAAACATATTTTCTGCACATTTGTCAACTATTTATTATGCATCCTTCTATTTAGGCGAACTGCTTTTTGATGACATATTGGTCGGATAAATGCGATCTGATTGTTCAGACTGCAGTCGAATATCTGATTTATATCCACATACGAATGAGGCCTGTACTGGATTTGGAAAAATAAAAATCGGAATAGCACTGTTCACATTAACAAGAAAAAATCCTATACAGGTCACATATGGGCGAACAAATTCGTAATTGACATGCAGAGTAGTATTGGATTTTTGTTGTTGAAATAAACTATTATTATTGCTATTATTAGGAGGCATGTCTTACCTGCTTCTGTGCAGACATTTCTCAGATCAGCTCCATTGAATCCGTCTGACAGCTTCACAATGGCTTCATAATCTGCAAGGACAAAAAAGTAAACAGCTGCTGTTTCCACCAATAAGAGGCCAAAACATAAAATGTTTTCTTACCTATTTCTCCGTGCTTGGTGATAGGACTGGAGTGGATCTTCAGGATGTCCAGACGAGCTTGTTCATTGGGCAGTTCAATGTCTGGCAAGGAATTATTAATGACATTAAGTCATACTAAAAATACTTACAACCACAAGCTCATCTTACGGATTTTGCGGTCGAGTCTGCCGGGTCGCAGCAGGGCGGGGTCCAGAGTGTCTGGTCTGTTGGTCGCCATGATCATCTTAACTCTATGCAGTGTGTCAAAGCCGTCCATTTGGTTGAGCAGCTGACCAGCAAAAAACATCATCATCATCTCGTTGTAGTCTAAACAATTACCTGACATTAATAACATGTATTATCACAATGTTAATTATCAAACTGGACATTTTTGATAAAACAGTTAACAAATCAGTCCAAATTAATTCCTAATAATATTCTGATGGTCCAACTAACACATTAGGAAGTACTCATCCATCCATCCATCCATTTTCTACCGCTTGTCCCTTTTGGGGTGGCGGGGGGTGTTGGAGCCTATCTCAGCCGCATTCGGGCGGAAGTACCATTTTAGAAAATGTCTGAATGTTCTCATTCATCCAGGTCATTGTAATCTCAGGGCATTCAATGCAACGTTTGTAAGCTGAAACAATTCATACTCACTAAACCATCCCATATGTGATGTCTGTAGAAGTGTTTTCATGCATATTTGTACGTGCTTTCGTAATGTAAAAAAGATAGCGTCGTTAGCATTAGCCAAAATGCTCACACGAGCGTTACAATTATTAACTTACAATGGCATTCTGTTTGTATTGTTCCAGTTTTAAAAATTCCTCTGTAAATTCACCAAGACATCACAGTGGAGTCTGTTAAGCTGATGGGAGAGCTAGCTTCCGCAGTTAGTGGGTCCATGATGATGACGTTTGTTTTATTTGTTCAGCTGTTTTACTGCCGTGTTAAACACACGGTTTGGAAACAATTAAGTATTTGTGTAAATTACTAATCTCACAACATACAGTAATATATAACTGCAGCATATCGTCCGATGAGACTAATAAATGTTTAAAAAAATGTTTTTTCTAAAATGTAGTGGGTGCGGCTTATATACCGGTGCACGCTATAGTCCGGAAAATCTGGTACATCATTTCTATCCTAGCTTTATTGTATTTAACACAGATTGTGGTAGAGGTGGTGACCATACCAGTCAGTAATAAAGTCTCTTGTGCTATAAAGACACGTAGCAGTGACAGCACTGCAAGTGTACAATACATTCGGGAAGTATTCAAAAAAGCGTCACTTTTTCCACATTTTATTATGTTAGTTTTATTCCAAAATGGAATAAAATCATGTTTGTCCTCAAAATTCTACACTCAATACCCCGTAATTACAATGTGAAAATATATATTTTTAATTTTGCAAATGTATTAAAAACTAAAAGCTAAGAAATGATTAAGTATTCACAGCTTTGTTTATGCACCTTTGGCAGAAATTACAGCCTCAAGTATTTTTGAATACGATGCCACATGCTTGGCACATCTATCTTTGAGCAGTTTCGCCCATTCCTCTTTGCAGCACCTCTCAAGCACCATCAGGTTGGATGGGAAGCTTTGGTAAACAGCTATTTTCAGACCTTTCCAGAAATGTTCAATTTGGTTGTCCTGAAGCCATTCCTTTGATATGTTGGCTATGTGCTTAGGGTTGCTGTCCCGCTAAGCGATGACCGTTGCCTCAGTCTGAGTTCAAGAGCGCTCTGGAGCAGGTTTTATCCAGGATGTCTCTGTATATTGTTGCATTCATATTACCCTCTATCCTGACTAGTCTACAAGCTCCTGTCGCTGAAAAACATCCCCACAGCATAATGCTGCCACTAACATGCTTCACTGTAGAGATGGTATTGGCCTGGTGATGAGAGGTGCCTGGTTTCCTCCGAACATGACACCTGACATTCATGCTAATCAGTTCAATCTTTGTCTCATCAGACCAGAGAATTTTTTTTCTCTTGGTCTGAGAGTCTTTCAGCTGCATTTTGGCAAACTCCAGGCAGGCTGCCATGTGCTAGGTAAGGGCTTCTGTTTAGTCACTCTACCATGCAGGCCTGATTGGTGGGTTTATGTAGAGATGATTGTCCTCCTGAAAGGTTTCTCTATCCAAAGAGGAATGCTGTGGCTCTGACCATCGAGTTCTTGGTCACCTCCCTGACTAGGGCCCTTTTCCCTTGATCGCTCGGTTTAGACGACAGGCCAGCTCTCGGATGAGTCCTGGTGTTTCTAAACTTCTTCCATTTACGGATGATGGAGGCCACTGTACTCATTGGGACCTTCAAAGCAACAAATATTTTTCTGTATCCTTCTCTGAGGTCTACAGACAATTCCTTCTACTCCATGCTTGGTTTGTGGAGTGTGGGACCTTATATATATAGACAGGTGTGTGCCTTTTCAAATCAAGTCCAATCAACTGAATTTACCACAGGTGGCCTCCAATTAAGATGTATGTAAATCTCAAGGATGATCAGTTAAAACAGGATGCACCTGAGCTCATCTTTGAGCTTCATGGCAAAAGCTGTGAATACTTATGTACCGTACATTTGATTTCTTAGGTTTTTAATTTAAGATATATTTTTTTGAATTATCTAAATAAGCATTTTCATTTTTTCATTATGGGGTATTGTGTGTGTAGAAGTTCGAGGACAAAAATTAATTTATTCAATTTTGTAATAAGTCTATATCATAACAAAATGTGGAAAAAGTGAAGTGTTCTGAATACTTTCCAGATGGACTGTACTACACTACTTATTTGCGGTTCTAAATTACAGCAACAGTGAAGACGAATGTACCTCCATCAAAGTCCTCTGTATCTCTCGGTCAGCAGAAGTTCCCTCAGAGAAACGCCGACCACCTACAGTGTACAAAATACAAACAAATACTGTGTTAGTTTCCATACAGTGCTACGAATATGTTTGGCGGTAGGGGCATGACAAAAAAATTAAACATGTTCACATTTTTGTGGCGCTCTTGGCTGTTTGAAATGGGGAGTGTTCAAAACGCCTTTCACCATGTAATTACCAGCACCATCTGTATTTGTACTCATGATTATAATACACTGTGTTAACACTGCAATAATCTGCCAGCCATTTTCCTCCCGGACCACGGTAACTGCAGAGTTAAACACAGAAGCATCACGGGCTACATGGAGGCACTGAGTAGACGGTGGAGGTCTCTGCCGCTTTCAGGGAGATCCATAGTACTGGCGCGCCAATCTGCATTAGCGCTGTGTTCAAAACACGTTGAAAAAGACTTTGTGCCATTGATGGAACAAGGTTCACGATCATTTGAGGAAAAACATGAACCAACCATTCAAACCTGCCCTTTTATAATGTGTTTGATTTCTAAATGTGAGTAACATATGTAAAGTTAAAGTACCAATGATTGTCACACACACACTAGGTGTGGTGAAATTTGTCCTCTGCATTTGACCCATCCAGTCTATCATGCAAACTTTCTATTTAATTCGTGTCAAAGATATAATGGACATTATACCTTTGTCATGTTTAGACTTACATTCCTGCGGACTAAATTGGAGAAAAAAGTGTGAAGAAATAAAACTGAGGAAGGAAAATAATTAAAAAGAAGGATCATCATAAATATTGTGTGTCCAAGTTTAAAGCGACGGTGATGCTAATTTTAGTTTGCCTATCAATTTGATATTCCATTATATGTCAGCATTAGGTTAAAGGCATACTACAAGTGCCAACTTTGATCTTGTATGGTTGCATAGATTTTTTCAGTTTATACACGCTGCGTTGTCAATTTAATATGATACCTACATGAATGTGCACTTGATGCTAATTATGTGCTTTCCTTTGTGTGGGTTTTCTCTGGGTACTCTGACTTCCTCTCACATTACAATGGAGTGTCTAAATTGTCAGTCGGTGTGAATGTGAAAGGATGTCTGTTTATACGTGCCTTGCGATTGACTAGTGACATGGTTGAGGATGCACCGTTTTATGGGCTGTCTTATTTACGTGGCTCTACTTCAACAGTGTCTTCTGCCCATCATCTTTGTTGTACCGGTAGTTTTTAGCGCTTCCATAGCGAGTCTACCGCAGATAGAAGTATGCTACTTTATATTACAAATGGCAACAGTGGAGAATGAATGCCCCACAACAAGAGAATAGAGGGAAAAAGGGAGCTTATTGACTAAGGTGTCGGTTACCTAAGTGGCTGGACAGGATAGACTAAAAAATGTTTTAAAAAATCTATTTTTGTTTTTTTGGAATCGATTAAAGGGTTACTGAAATGAATTTTTTAAATTTAAACGGGGATAGCAGATCTATTCTATGTGTCATACTTGATCATTTCGCGATATTGCCATATTTTTGCTGAAAGGATTTAGTATAGAAAAACGACGATAAAGTTCGCAACTTTTGGTCTCTGATAAAAAAAAGCCTTGCCCCTACCGGAAATAGCGTGACGTAGTCAGTTGTTCACCTCCTCATATTTTCCTATTGTTTTCAACGCAGCTAGAGCGATTCGGACCAAGAAAGCGACGATTACCCCATTAATTTGAGCGAGGATGAAAGATTTGTGGATGAGGAAAGTGAGAGTGAAGGACTAGAGTGCAGTGCAGGACGTATATTTTTTCGTTCTGACCGTAACTTAGGTACAAGGGCTCATTGGATTCCACACTTTCTCCTTTTTCTATTGTGGATCACGGATTTGTATTTTAAACCACCTCGGATACTATATCCTCTTGAAAATGAGAGTCGAGAACGCGAAATGGACATTCACAGTGACTTTTATCTCCACGACGATACATCGGCGAAGCTCTTTAGCTACTGAGCTAACATGATAGCATCTGGCTCAAATGCAGATAGAAACAAAATAAATAAATCCCTGACTGGAAGGATAGACAGAAGATCAACAATACTATTAAACCATGGACATGTAAATACACGGTTAATAATTCTCAGCCTGGCAAAGCTTAACAATGCTGTTGCTAACGACGCTGAAGCTAACTTAGCAACCGGACCTCACAGAGCTATGATAAAAACATTAGCGCTCCACCTACGCCAGCAAGCCCTCATCTGCTCATCAACACCCGTGCTCACCTGCGTTCCAGCGATAGACGGCGCGACGAAGGACTTCACCCGATCACAGGTGCGGTTGGCGGCTAGTATCGGCATTGTACGGCCCGCGGGCCGCATCCGGCCCTTTGCGCATCCCTGTCCGGCCCGTGTGAGGCCAATCATGAATTACAAAATAAATTTCAAAAAGTATGTATGTCGAGTGTGCAATACAACGGTGCTGCTTTTGTTTTGAAAAGCGTTATTTGTATTACTTCCCTGTGGACGTATGCGCGTGTGCGATTGTGAGTGAATTGAACGGCGCAATCACAAATTACAAAATAAAGTTTAAAAAACATCTATGTCGTGCGCGCAATACAACTGTGCTGCTTTTATTTTGAAATGTGTTATTTATGCCCTATGTCCGGGGGGAACCTGTGAGTGAAGGTGCATAGAGACAAGTGATGAGACGCTAAAAAAAGAAAAGTTGATGACGAATGGCGTGTTTTCAACAAGACATGGACTGGCAAGTATTTCTTTACATAAATTAATGGTAAAGCCGTGTGCTTGATTTGTGGTACATAGCTTGCTGTGTTTAAAGAATATAATTTTAATCGTCACTACACGAAGAAACACAAGGGAAAATACCGGAATGTGTCTGATGAAGCGTGCGCAAGGGAGGCCGATGCGTTGATGGTAAAACTGCAAACCCAACAAGGACTTTTTGCCATATTTCACACCCCCAGAGATGCAGCCGTCAGGACAAGTTTCGTCATTTCTCACAAAAGCGCCAGAAAAAGTAAGGCGTTTTCTGATGGAGAGTTTATTAAGGAGTGCTTATTGGACTTTGTTGCGCTGATATGCCCGGAGACATGGACTGTTTTTCGCTAACTTTGGATGAGAGCTGTGATGTACGTGAAGAGCCCAGCTGCTCTTCTTCTTACGTGGGATAACTGCAGACTTTCAAATCACGGAGTAGCTGGCAGCCATGCAGTCAATTAAAGAGACAACCACAGGTAATGACTTGTTCACATAGGTAAATGCGTGTTTGGACATGTTAGGACTGAAATGGGACAAGGTGTGACAATCCAATCCACTTTATTTATATAGCACATTTAAACAACAAAATGTTTCCAAAGTGCTGCACAACAATATTAAAAACAATATTCAAATATTATCCTTAGCTCCACCAATGACTGAATAAAAAGAAAAAACAATTACATATAAAACCAATATAAAAAACAATATAAAATAAATATGATTAAAAACTATTTTTAACAACAGATGGTTGTCCAAATCTGATGGGGAAAAATGTTGGATAATGCAGGATAAAGTGACCATCAAAAGCAATCTGCTTTTGTATAAAGTTAAGTTAGGTTAAATTAAATTATTATTATTATTATCATCATTATTATTTATCTTACGGTATATCAAAAATAATATTGAGCAAAATTTAATTGAAATATTGTCGTGTGGCCCTCCAGTAGTGCTCGGGTTGCTTATGCGGCCCCCGGTGAAAATTAATTGCCCACCCCTGGGCTAGCGCGTCTGCTATCCAAGTAAGTCCTCCTTGTTGTGTTGCTACAGCCAGCCGCTAATACACCGATCCCACCTACAACTTCCTTCTTTGCTATCTCCATTGTTCATTAAACAAATTGCAAAAGATTCACCAACACAGATGTCCAGAATACTGTGGAATTATGAAATTAAAACAGAGCTTTTTGTATTGGCCTCAATGGGGGAGCCATACCTCTGTTCTACTGGCTACGTCACGCGCATACACTACCGTTCAAAAGTTTGGGGTCACCCAAACAATTTTGTGGAATAGCCTTCATTTCTAAGAACAAGAATAGACTGTCGCTTTTAGATGAAAGTTCTCTTTTTCAGGCCATTTTGAGCGTTTAATTGACCCCACAAATGTGATGTTCCAGAAACTCAATCTGCTCAAAGTAAGGTCAGTTTTGTAGCTTCTGTAACGAGCTAAACTGTTTTCAGATGTGTGAACATGATTGCACAAGGGTTTTCTAATCATCAATTAGCCTTCTGAGCCAATGAGCAAACACATTGTACCATTAGAACACTGGAGTGATAGTTTCTGGAAATGGGCCTCTATACACCTATGTAGATATTGCACCAAAAACCAGACATTTGCAGCTAGAATAGTCATTTACCACATTAGCAAAGTATAGAGTATACTTCTTTAAAGTTAAGACTAGTTTAAAGTTATCTTCTTGAAAAATAAGGACATTTTAATATGACCCCAAACTTTTGAACGGTAGTGTACGTCATATCCAAAGGAGTTTTCAACCGGAAGTTTAGCGGGAAATTTAAAATTGCACTTTATAAGTTAACCCGGCCGTATTGGCATGTGTTGCAATGCATGGTCCATAGTAGTGGGTTTCAGTAGGCCTTTAAGAATCATTACAAATAAGAATCACGATTCATTTGAAAAACTTTTTTTTTGACACTCCTAATGACTTATGCTGATATTGTATCCAATTGATATCGGTATCGCCTAATACTGAAGGCTCTATCCGTATTGTATCGTAAGAAAAAAAAAAAGTAATATTAGGCCAATTAGTGAGTTTAAATAAAGCGATAACTTAGCCAGATTTTAAAAAGTCTTCAAAAAAAACTTATTAGAAACTTCTTATTTTGGGGTAGTAGAGATTTATCGAAGAGAAAATACAACAGAAGCATTCACTCTCTCGCCTCTTTAAAAGTTTACTTTAGAAGCGTTTGGTGAAATTTGAGCTAAACAGCAGGTTGCTTTACATACAGCGGGAGACAGACGGCTAAAAAAGTAACTGGCCCCAAACTCCATACAAATCTTTAAATTCTTGTTTTGGTTGGCATCAAATATCCTCTTTGTATGTTTAAAGTTTGCACATAGCATATGCTCACTGTCCTACTCTGTTGCAGGATTACAGCGATAAATACTGGCGCAAGTTTACCACCTTTGAGTGTTTTCATCTGTACTGAACATTTGCTGATGCAACTCCATTTTTTACAAATCACTTGTAGAAAATGTAATCGAAAATATATAATTGGGAGACAAAGAAAAGCATACACTTTTGCTGGGTTGTATGTGAAAGGTACATTTGAAATGTCAGTGTGAAAAAGGCGCGTGTCACTCACCAATGGCGTCAATCTCATCCATGAAGATGATGCAAGGCTGATGGTCCCTGGCGTAGTTGAACATTTCTCTGATGAGCCTGGCGCTCTCACCAATGTACTTGTCAACAATAGAGCTAGACACCACCTGCAACAATAACAAACCAGCTGGCTCTCCCAGAACGTGACATTTGATGTGCGCACTTACCTTAAGGAAGTTACAGTCCAGCTGACTAGCCACTGCTCTCGCCAGTAAAGTCTTTCCAGTTCCTGCAGAGAAAACCAGTGCTCATCAACATGCAGACAGTATGATGAAATACCACAATAGGACGGGGGAACTAACACTCGTGAAAGCAAGATACATGAAGCATTTGGACTCATGCATTGTTGGCTTTTTGACATAGCCTTCCTATACAATAATAGTTGGATCATTCGGCACAAATACAATAACCTTATGAGAGTAGTGAAGTGAAGTCAAGTGAATTATATTTATAAAGCACTTTTCTCTAGTGACTCAAAGCGCTGTAGATAGTTAAACCCATTTTCTAAGTTACACTTAAACCAGTGAGGGTGGCACTGGGAGCAGGTGGATAAAGTGTCTTGCCCAAAGACACAACAGCAGTGACTAGGATGGCGGTAGCGGGGTTCGAACCTGGAACCCCTAAGCTGCTGGCACGGCCGCTCTACCAACTGAGCCAAGCCGCCGAGTAAAATGTTCAAACTTCACCAATACTTGCAAACAAAGACAAGTAAACTGAACATAATATGAAAAAGTGGCAAGAGATTAATCACATTGTGTATACAACACATCTTCACGTTGGCTACAATGAGGTACAGTACATTTGTGGATGAAGAAATTATTCAATTTTTAACCTGGAGGCCCATAGAGCAAGCAGCCTTTGGGTGGGATGATTCCAACTCTCTGGAAAAGCTCAGGGTTGGTCAAGGGCAACTCAATCACCTGCAGGTGATGGAAAGCAAAACTATAAGATCTATGAAAGATGACTGATGACACAGGACATTCCTTTTTTAACATGCTATGTTATACAATTGATATCCAAGCTGTTTAGCTCACAAGTATTGCAAATGCTGAGTAGACAGTATGTTTGGATGGAATAAATGTGTGTACTATCTAATCTTAACATTGGCCAAATGATGTGAACCTCTCGTACGCTAAGGCGTGATTGTGGTCATTTGAGCTCCTTTAGCTATGTGGGATTGTGTGTTGAGCAGGAGAAAGTGACATGCTAATAGCAGAGGTCTAGTATACAGTTGTACTATGCAGGGATCCCAGTGGGGTAAACAAAAAATAGAGGAATTAAAAAATATCAGCTGTGGATCAAGGGGGCCCTTTTGGGGTTCAAGATATTTTACCATTTTTAAGATGCTTTGGAAGGATATGCCTACATAGAATTTCTGTAAAAATGCAAGAAAATTTACCAATGTTTTTTATTTATTAGATTTTAAAGCCCCCTGGCCGACCCAGTGTGATGTTTCTTTTTAAATACACCAATGGTGCAACTGGACACATCCTCAGTGATGTAACCTAGGATCACAGGGGGTTTCGGGTCTTTCAACAATCAGACCCCCTCCCCAGCTAGGGTTGATCAGGCCCCAGCCTGTGTCCAGGTAGCGCTACTGCCCTAATTGCCACGCCTCTCCCCTCCTGATCCACAGCCACCTTGATGCCACTTCTGCTGCATCTGTGGCTAACTTCATGGCCCTTCGCTGGCTGCCCCCTGTGATGCCAAGCATTCTGTAGGCCCTGCAGAGGGATTTGCCCACAAACCCTCGACATCCCACTTCAACGGGCCGGCACATCGCTCCCCAACCCATTGCTCCGACACCCCTCCACAAGCTGAGAATACTTTGCGCTCTTCCTCTCATTGGCCTCCTCCATACGGTCCTCCCAAGGCACTGTGAGCTCCAGGAGGATTACCTGCTTGGAGGCAGCTGAGGTAAGCACAATATCTGGCCTTAGTGTTGTTTTGGCAACTACGTCAGGGAACTTCAACTGCTTGCCCAGATCAACTGACAGCTCCCAGTCGCGTGCTGTTGCCAACAGACCAGAAGAGGTGTTCCGGGCAGCCGGTGTTGACTTCTCCCCAGCTCTGATGAAAGCGGTGCTCTTCACTGGGCGGAGGCTCTTGCTGTGACTGACTCCCCTGCAGATGGTATCGGCTATGGCCTTTAGGACCTGGTCATGTCGCCAGCGGTACCGCCCTTCACCCAGGGCTTTCGGACAACAGCTTAGTATGTGCTCCAAGGTTCCTCTCCTCTGGCAGAGGGGGCACGCTGGTGTCTCCACCTTCCCCCAGGTGAAGAGGTTGGATGGACTTGGCAGCACTTCGTAGACCGCCTGGATCAAGAACTTTATCCGATAAGGTTCGGCTTTCCAGAGCTCGGTCCATGTGACCTTGCGCTCTGCTGCTTGTTCCCATCTGGTCCAGGCGCCCTGTTGCCGCATTCCCGCCATCTGGCAGGCTCGCCTTTCCTCAACTCCTGCTTGCACCTCCTCGAGGATCAGTGACCTCTTCTCTTTCCCCTGCGCCTTATCATAGCGAGGTGTTCTTCTGCTACCTAAGCCAGATCTCCCCTGCGCCACTGTTCCCACCAACACCCTTTGCCGTAGCCTTGCCTCTGCGACATCCACAGCCTCGGCAGCTCTCCACTTCCGCCCCGTCCTGACTTCAATCCCAGCCTGGGCAACTTTTGGGTCACTGGACTCCCGATATTGTAGGAGTTCCCTGGACCGTGTCACCATGAACTCCTCGCTCAAGCTGCTGATGGGGAGCTTCAGCTTGTTATTGTGCCTGTATAGAGCAATGCTGCTCAGGCTTCGCGGCAGTCCCAGCCACCTGCGCAGGAACCTACTGACCCTCATCTCAAAGCCTTCCACCGTTGAAATGGGGACTTCGTACACCATGAGGGGCCAGAGGATCCGGGGGAGAATCCCGTGCTGGTAAATCCAGGCCTTGAACTTGCCAGGAAGGCCAGACTTGTCCACCACGGTCAGCCAGGTCTCCAGGTCTTGGTTGGTCGATTTTGTGGAGGCTACGTCTCTCAGGCTGCAATTAAACACCTTTCCTAAGCTCTTCACAGGTTCCTCGGTGAGTGATGGTATTTTGGTGGTGCCAAGTGAGAAGCAGAACTTGCCAGTAACCTTCCCTCAATTTAGCACAAGGGACCTCGACTTCGCCGGCTTGAAGCTCATGCGAGCCCAGGAAATCACCTCCTGAAGGCCATTCAAGATCCACCTGCAGCCTGGGACAGATGTAGTGGTCACTGTCAGGTCGTCCATGAAGGCTCGGATGGGTGGCTGTCCGACTCCAGACCTGGAGAGGGGCCCTCTGCACTGAACTTCTGCAGACTTCACCAGCATGTTCATGGCGAGTGCAAAGAGGATGACTGAGATTGTACAGCCAGTGATGATCCCCTTTTCAAGCCTGTGCCAGTCGGAGGTTGTATTTCCGGAGGAGACTCTCAGATGGAAGTTGGCATAGTAGTCCAGAATGAGGTCTCTGAACTTCTTTGGGATGTGATGCCGGTTCAGTGCCTCTTCGACCAGCTTGTGGGGTATGGGTCCATAGGCATTTGCGAGGTCCAGCCACAGAACAGCCAAGTCCCCCTTGTTCTCCCTGGCTTCCCTGATGAGCTGAGTTACCACGCCTGTATGCTCCAGACATCCAGATACCTCTGGGATCCCTCCTTTCTGGACTGATGTATCAATGTACAAGTTCTTCAGGAGGTAGTCTGTCAGTCGCCTGGCAATGAGGCTGAAGAAGATCTTCCCTTCAACACTCAGCAACGAGATGGTTCGGAACTGGTTGACGTTCTGAGACTTTTCCTCCTTTGGGATCCACACACCCTCTGCCTGTCTCCACTGGTCTGCTACCTTGCCCCTCCTCCAGATCACCTTCAGGATTTTTCAGAGTCTGCAGAGTAGTCTTGGACAGTTCTTATAGACCTTGTAAGGTACTCCACTGGGCCCTGGAGCAGAGCTCGTCCTTGCCCTTCGGACCACCTCCTGGATCTCCTTCCAGCCCGGCTCTTTCCCATCGAAGTCTAGCGTTGGTGTTGGTGGATTGATCAAGGACCTGCAGGGGCCTAGGTCTTGCTCTCTACATCCATCGCTGTAGGTTTGCTTGAGGTGGTGGTCGACCTCAGCTTTGGAGCAGGCCAGTTTACCACTTCGCTTCTGTCCTAGCAGCTGTTTTGTGACTCCAAATGGATTTGCCAGAAAGGCAGCTCTCCTCCTGGACCTTTCCTTCCTCCTCCTCCTATGCCACTCTGCTCTCCTCAAGGTCATCAGCTTCTTGCGGATTATACAACGTAGCTCCGCAAGAGGCCCCCTATCCTCTTCACTTGCAACCTTGAGTTCCTGCTTGAGCTGCTGGATTTTACTCGCTCTATTGTTCATGATGTAGGGGGGCTTTGCTGCCCGCTTCTCCTCAAGTCCAAACCTCTCTGCAGCGAGGCTGATGATGATTGTGGTCATCGTCTTGAGGCGTCGATCAGCTTCCCCTTTGGCTGTTGTTTCCAAGATGGTATCAGCATCTTCATCAAACTGGAGCTCTTTCTCCTTGCTAGCTTGGGGCCACTTTACCCGACGATGTTCTGATGTCCTGTGTGCATCTGGTGGTTGCATCACCTGGAGGCTCCGGGCACTGTGGGGTGACTCCGGGCCTGGCTCCTCCTGCGTCTCACCAGGCGTAGTTCCTGTGCGCTGTGATTCTACCACCTTCTGCATACACTTCATCCTGGCCTGGTGGATCCGCAGGCCATGTCGGTTCTTACATACCTTCCCACATATGCATTCCATAGTCGTCGTCGTGTTTCCATTGCCATGTGTCGTTATCCTTTGATCCGTCCAGTGGGATTCTCTTCCGCCCCCCCTCTCGGGAATCCCTGGGGGTATATTTCCTGTAGGTCGATTCGTAGCTTGTTGTGGGTTCCTTCCTCGCAGAAGGTGCAGCTCGGGATGCTAACCCTCACTGCCCCGGTGCCGTCTTTCCGGGCTGTCCACTGTCTCTCCAGCTGTCACCAATCTGTACTTGGTGGTCAACCAAACATAATCATTGATAATTATGTGACATCACTGCTCCAAATATCTGCAGAGTATCGCGTCTTGTAATTTTGTGGAGATCTGTTTGCCAACTGTCTTACCCCGGATTTCCACTGAACACAAAACGAGCGCAGAACGGCATCCACACAGCGGCGGACTCTTTCTGTTTTTATTCAAGTCAATGTGTCCGTTTCTACCGCCTGCCGAACATCCCTGACATGCCATTGTTGCGCCGCATTTCAGCGCTAAATATTTGCAGAGCTTCTATTATTTGCCCGACGATGCAACAAGTTTGTTCAAGTTAGCTAAAATCTGCTTGTGTTGGATAGGAAGTCATGCACAAATACAACATATTTTATTCTTATAATCCTTAATACTAATTAATCCCAATTAAAGACAAAAGTTTGAGAGTCAAATAAGTTTGATAAGTTATGAGCCACGGGAATGTGTTTAAACATCAGATCATGAATTTTTCCAGAACTTATGACACTTATTATTACGCAGGTAGTTTTTTTTATTTGATCATATGCTTTAAAAAGGTTGACTTTATTACAGCTTCTGTATCTTTAATGTGTCTGCTAGTTGGTGGAAACAGTCCCTCTTCTGATTTCATCTTCTTCGCTTGTGAATGTATTCTTAAGCGCGGCGCCATGGTCCCCGATGGAAAACGGCGCATATGATACAGTAGCTCGATTAAAGAGTGTATATGCAAGAGGGCACAGGTTTCCAATCGCATAATCATAACCAAATCTTTAAAAAGCAAAACACAATCTTATTAAGGTGTTGACGGCTTACAAGTCAAGTTATGCGTAATTATTATCGTATCTTGTTGTGTGTCAGATTATTACCTCTCTCAGCTCACGGATCTGTTCAGACAATCCACCAATTTCAGAGTAGGAGACACTGCCGGGGTCCTCGTGGGACATATTGTACACCAGAGGGTCCACCTCTCGTGGCAGATACCTTCAAAAGATCAGTGTGGGCGGAGCATTAAAACATGGACCAGCTTCAAACTAAAATATGATTTACTTTGGGGTGTATTTAATATTGTGTGACATGTGTACATATTGGTATGATTGTGAAATGATCATCTTCAGTTTACCTCATTATGGTTAGCGTTGTCATATCTAAAGCAACTCGGGTCCCTGGCTTTAGCTGCAACTTGTCCAACTGGGTTTAAACAAAAACACGTTTAACAAAAAAAAAACATTCTTAAAATTGAGACCACCATGAACCAAAATATTAAAAAAAGACTTGAAAATAACAATATCCAAATCACAGGCACATTCAAAGAACGTTCATTTGTCTACGCCTTTCATTCTATGACTTAGTGAAAGATACGTGTTGTGTTGAACCTACCTGTCTGCGGCATCCAACCACATATCGAGGACCATTGGTGGCCTTGACTATGACTGTAATTTTAAACACACACATTAGCATGACATGGCTGACTGGGTGGTGTATGTGATTAACCATAAATACACTTACACTTCTCTTCGGTCAGCTGCTTGAGGACTTCTCCAACAATCTACAGAGATTGAAGCATCAATGTGGTCAGGATGTTCAACTATAACATGATATATGTTTTGTTTTTGAATTACTGACTATACTACAACAAGTAATGTTTTGTACGTAACCACATTTCCAAACAATACAACACATGTTTACATATATTATGGCTGCATGATGATCTAGTGCGGGGGTCGGCAACCTTCAGCACACAAAGAGCCATTTGAGCCCATTTCCCCCCAAATAAAACTCACGAGAGCCGCAAACTCTGTTTGATTCCTAAAATGACGATAACACCACTTATAGTTTCGTTACACTTGTGCGATAAAATTTATGAAATCAAACACTTGACTAAAAGCGACACACATTTTATTTAAAGTTAGAGTTAAAGTACCACTGATAGTCACACACACACACTAGGTGTGGTGAAATTACCCTCTGCATTTGACCCATCCCCTTGTTCCACCCCCTTAACAGGGGTTGACCGCTAAAAAAAATACAATTGTTTGGCAGCAAGAGATGACGCGTAGGGACTGTGACATACATTTCGATCGACAATATATTAAAATATGTTTTATTTTCATATAACAAGATCCCAGAACTCTCCAAAATAATAACTGTTAAATTAAAATAAACTAACTAAATAATATGTAATAAAAAATTTAATAAATTAAGTAGCCATTATTTGTTGACATTTTGTTTCAAAGCCAAAGGGAGCCACGGCGGAGACATGAAAGATCCGGTGGTTGCAGACCCCTGATCTAGTGGTTAAAATGTCAGCCTCACAGTTGGGTGACCAAAGCTTCAACTCTCCATAAAAAAAGTCTCCATATGGAGTTTGGATTTTTGCATGTGTGGGTTTTCTCTGTCCTCCCACATCCCAAAAACAATTAAAAGCATGAATGGCATCAATCAATGAAAGTTTATTAATACAGCCCTTAATAACAGGTGCCTAAAAGGGCTACACAAACAGCAATGATTGTACATTGTAAATAGTGTGGTGTGAATGTGAGTGTGAATGCTTGTTTGAATATACAGTAGTGCCTAGGAATGCATACGGAGTTCCGGTATTTTTTGGCACCTATTTGGGTTGGTGCAGAAGGACCAGTAAGATTCTGGACAAATAATACAGCTTTCAATATTGTTATACTGCCTTAATTATGACAAACTGCCACATTCACTTCAGGTGCCACTGCTATGCATAAAGAGAGACACGAGTAGGGTCTGATCATCAGCTTAAAATAATCACGAAGAAAGTTTGGAACAATATTTCCTCCACAAAAGTCCCTCAAAGTCACGCACGCTAGTAAGAGTTAGTATCAGTTTGAAGTCTACGTTTTTTACTCATGACTGCCACTAACATGCTTTATCAACAATCCGCCTACCGATCCAGTAATCCACAGGCTAATATTAATCAACTCAAAAAAGTGAAAATTTAAGTAATATAATAATTCATGAAGTTGCTCTGAAGCAAGATAGCATCCGCTGACAGGTCTCTAGTCGCTGTCTGACATCAAAACACACCCTTGCCTAAATGCACACAACATTACATGCTAAATCACTTAGGA